>NC_061508.1:238149744-238451254 GCF_022539505.1 Lolium rigidum | reverse complement strand
AAGAATGGTGTTGCTCTCTTTGTGCATGAGCATGAAGTTCGGAGGTACCGCACCGCCTTGGTCCGTGTCCTTGAGCCGTCTCCGGAGCCTGGCTATCGCGCATGTAGTAGGGATCCGCTACCGCGATGTGGCGGGGTCTCTCTCTCGTTGATCTTCATCCGAAGATTGATCACGTATAGGCGCACCAAGTTATAGTCGAGCCGTTTCGAGTGAAATAGATTGAAGACGTCCTCGAACGCTATGAAGAAGATATCCGCGGGGTCTTCATTGACGAAGCTCTGGTCTGGACGGCACCTTGACCGAGAACACCGGGTAATTTGGATCCTTTTCTTTAAGAAGGACGCTCTCTTGATAATGAATAGAGTGCTGCAAAGGGAGCATTTGTCCACTTGCGAGGTGTTCCATGTCCGGAGGCGTATAGGTTTACTAGCCTCATGACACCGGGGCAAGCCATCCGGGGTAGGTGGTACCATGTCGTCGGCCCGGATCCTCTTAGGAGCAGAGCCGGCTCGAAGATGCGCCCTTCTTGGCTCCTCTCTTCCTTCCCTTCTTCACCCGACCTACTGGGGGTGCTTGTGGTGCTGATGGTGGTGCTTCGGGTGCTGGTGGTGCTTCTGAGGTTGCTGGGGTTGATTTGGGTGGCTCCCCGATGATCGTCTTACGCAGCGTGTTAGGGCTGAAAACGGTAGCGAGCTTGACTTGAGCCGGATTGCCGACCTCCGGAGGAGTGTCTTGAGAAAGACCCGTGAAGACCAGGCGCCGCTTCGTGACCGTAGGGGGACGAGTAAGTTGATCGCCGTGTGTGCGGAAGGCTTGTTCATCCATAGGAGGCATGTACATATCTTGGCTGCAGGCGCCGTTGTTGATGTAGGCATCGATGTCATCATCATCATCTACATCGTTGCCATCAAGTGGCGCCATGTCCTCGGACCTTAGGTGGTGGCGGTTGCGATGCCGCCGCTTGGCGTACCGCGTGTCTAGTAGACGGTCGTTGCGGTAGCGCTCCCAACAACTGTTTGTGGCGTCTGGTGGTGACGGCGATCGTCGGTTCCTTCCGGGTGGCGGCGGCGACCGCCGGTTCCTTCAGGGTAGTGGGGGCGGCGACCGCCGGTTCCTTCAGGGTAGTGGGGGCGGCGACCGCCGTTTCCTTAAGGGTGTCGTCGGCGCTGGCGATCTTGGGCCGGATGATAGGGGAGGTGGCGCCGGTGCTTTTCTTACCACTCGGAAGACCCCCCCGCACGAATCTGGTTCTTCGGCCATGTCATAAGCCATGAGGTGCAATCCCCAAGGGGGAAAACGTCGCCTTCGTCTGTGCCCGGAGGTTGAAAGGGGGGGATGGCGTAGCGGTACTCCGGCACTACCATTACCAACTTGACCTTCGCCACGTCTTTCGCCAATGTAGTGCCGTGCATAACGCGGGAAGCCATGACATAGCCGCTAGCAACTTCCACCAACTTGCCGCCGGGCTCCACCGTTTGCAGAAGTATGCATTGTTCATCCTGAGTCAGGGGCGCCATGTTGGGCATCGTGAGATGGCGAGTCCACGAAAGGCATATATAGTTAAAGAAGATGACGCGAAGGAGTAACTAATGAGTTTACCTCCTTGATGGCGTCGATCTCGGCTACCTGTCGATACAAGGGCGGCGGTTGGGGGCGTCGATGCGACCAGCTGGAGCTGCGGCGGCGGTTGGAGCTGCGGCGGCGTACGGTGGAGCCCCGACGCCGGCGTCGGGTGGAGCCGGCACCGTCGGCGACACGTGGAAGCTTGAGTTGCTGCCGCTAATGCTGGGCACATGTATCGGCCCCACTTGACCTCCCGCATTCCAAGCAGCTAACCCCTCCATCAACCCGTGGGGATGATCTGCACGGATCTTCTCGTCCAATAACTTGTTCATCATCTCCGTGTTCTCCAGAGGCTTTTCGGCCACCAGCTTCTCTAGTGACTCCACCTTCTTCTTCAGCTCCTGAACCTCGGATTTATCCTTTGCCGATGACCTCCTCTCCAGCTTTCTCGTCTTGGCATCCGATCCGTAGTACTCGGATAGCTTCATACTTGTGCCAAAGCCGGACACACGGCCACCCGACGTCGGTGGCTTGTCTAGCTCCCTCTCCTTGTATTTGTTCATCGCCTCGTTGAAAGGCGTGTCCCACGGTTCCGTCGACCCCCGGGACGACGGGCCAGCCTTCGTCAACTCTTCATCCTTCGGACAAAGGAACTTAAGGTTAGCCCATTTGGCTTCATTGCCTAATAAGATGAGCGAAATAATATAGAACTATCCTTACCAGGTACTTCTCGAAATCCTTCACGTCTTCGTGATCCGTAATAAATTCCCCCGTCTTCCAGTCTAAGTAGTAGCGGGACCGGACAAAGTTCCTAGCCTGTTCATCCTGGATTTTGTGCCAGGGGTTTTCTTTCCCGTACGTACCATCTCGGCATCCTCCTTGTCCCAAGTGGGCTGTTTTCCTCGGTAACCGCCGCTTCCGCAATGGTGGGTCCCTAAGTTCAAATCCCGCATTTTCTTCCCCCGAGCGGTCCATTTTTTAACATCGTCACTCTCTAAGTAAGACTTGAATGCATTAAAGTCTTGTAAGGAGAGCGACGGTTCTTTGGTACTTATCCTCTCCCAGCTTTCACCGCGTCGATCTTTTTCTTCAGCCGGTTCTTCCAGCCTGCTCAAGGCGGTGCTCATCTTCGTGAGAGCTAAAGAGTCCACCTTCTTATTGAACGGCTCCGGGAACGTGTATCGTTGGTGAAGCTTCCGGAGGAGGGATTGGACGATAGCCTCGTTCTCCTTGCTTCCGAGGTCATGAGTTAGGATCGGCACGGTTTCACTGGACGATGCACCCTAGTTGCATGCCGTACCCTTTGGCAACCCACGAAGGCTCCATCGGTAGGCCACTTGGGGAGACTACCGTGACAACATCGGTGACGTTGGCGAGCACTTGCGGCCTCCGATCCCTCCTCGCCCTCCTCGCCGTCCTCTTCTTCTTACCCTCCCGAGGGTTGCCGCCGCTATCACCTTCCGTGCGGTTGGCCGCGTTCTCTTCACCGGTCGTCTCTTCACCGGTCCGGGCGGCGTCGTCCCAGTGTATCGTCATCGTCGCCGGTGTCGGCGGCGGCCCCCCGGCCCTCTCCCTCGGAGGCAGTGTCCCGGCCCTCTTCCTCATCGTCGGGCGACTCGGCGGCGGCCTTCCGGGGCTGCTCGTAGTCCTCCCGTGAAGTCCTTGTTGGCCTCTCTCGCTTCTTCGTTCGGCTCCCGGGCTTAGAAGTGTTGCCCGACATGTTTATTTTTGCACTTCATTAAAAAGAGGCAACAAGTTAGTACAAAAGTGAACCAAAAAATTCGGCATGACCTTTGCTAATTTTTCTACGTAGAGTGCTCATTTCTCAACCGAAACGGAAGTGAATCAACGCTTTGGGAGAAATGGGCAACTCAATGAAATCCCTGCAAAAATATCCACCATATACACCATATATCCACCATATACACCATATATCCACCATATCCACCATATCGCTTAGTACTACAAACCGAGTAAAACACCTGGACATATATTAGCCTGGACACTATATAGTTCCTATTTTTTTTTAACCTGGAGCACTACAACAAATTAACCTCGAAGCATCTACAATACATCAAACAAAACCTGGAGCATCGAGACAGGAGGCATTATTAACCTAGAGCATCAATACAATGTATATTATTAACCTGGAGCATCTACAACAAATTAACCTCGGAGAATCTACAATACATCAAACAAAACCTGGAGCAATCACCTGGAGCACTACAACAAACCCGGAGCATCTTTTTAACCAACCGTTAGCATATTTAGTGCAGCCAAGGCAAGTAGCTAATGACTTAGAAAAATGACTTCAATAGTAGGCAGTAGCATTTCATTCAAAATCAACTAGGCAAGTATCATTTCATCATTAGCTTGTTCATTTTTTCATTTGTATTAAAAAACCTATTGCATTGTATTAAAAAACCTACTGCATTGTTCATTTTATTGAACCATGTACATCAACAGAGTAGTAGCAGCTTCATTTTAATTTTCATTTAAACAAACTTCATTCTTTTTCAGAGAGAACTTCAAGAACTTTATTAGCTCTACTGCATTTTCTCAACGAACACAGTTCATATATACTATATATATACTGTATATATACTGCAACCATCTATGCATTTAATCATGTATTTAATTAGTGGTCATATGTGAACTAAAACCATCTATTTAATCAGTGGCCAAAGGTGAACTAAAACCATCTATGCATGAGCTATTGCTAACATAGCATTACCTACCAATAGCTAGCATAGCATTACACTAACTAGCATTCAAATCTAAATCACCAAATTATATCAACTAAATAAACCTACCGATTAGCTATCTGCTACTTTATCAACTACATTCAAAACTGATCACTAATTAATTGTATACATTGTCTACTCGCAAAACACAAGAGACCAATTAATTGATCTATTGCAAACCTAACATTACCAAACATATAAACAAATAATTCACATTGCATTAGTATTTCTTCTTGTTTATTCAGCCTTCTTACATGAAATAATCTTCACTACATTGCATTAGGATTCAATCAGACGATAGCAAGCAATGAAATAATCTTCTTACATGAAAACAGCAAGCAATGAATTAAAAAAATAGCAAGAACTTTATTAGCTCTAGTGCAAGCAATGAATTAAAAAAAACAGCAACCAATGAATTAAAAAAATAGCAAGAACTTTATTAGCTCTAGTGCAAGCAATGAATTAAAAAAACAGCAACCAATGAATTAAAAAAATAGCAAGAACTTTCTACATCTAGCTATGGAGCCCCTGAATTTCATCACATAGAAAGAATATAATGCCATAACCAAGAAATTAGCTACTCGTTAGGATCATGGCAATTCTTTGATGGCTTGGATGGCTTGGATCATGGCAATGCAAACAACAAGAACATGAGACAATACAAAATCTGACCAATGTTGCCCTTCTTCTCCGAAATTCGGGCACAAGACAGGTGGGGAGGGGGACAAGGGAGTGGGGAGGGGAGAGGGACTCTCACCGAACGGCGGCGGTGGCAGGGCGCGGTGGTGATGGCGTTGTACGTCCTCCTCCTCTGCGGCGGCGGCTCGGGCTGCGCGTCCTCCTCCTCGATCTGCGGTGGCGGCTCGGGCTTGGGCGTCCTGCTCGGCGGTGGCGTGCCCGTCCTCCTCCTCCTCCTCCTCCTCGGCGGCAGCAGCGCTAGGTGGCGGCGTGGCGGTCCTCCTCCTCCTCCTCTGCGGCGGCGGCTCGGGCTCGCGCGTCCTCCTCCTCGATCTGCGGTGGCGGCTCGGGCTTGGGCGTCCTGCTCGGCGGTGGCGTGGCCGTCCTCCTCCTCCTCCTCCTCCTCGGCGGCAGCAGCGCTAGGTGGCGGCGCTTGGCGGTGGTGGTGGTTGCAGTGGCGCTAGGGTTGTCGGGGAAGGAAACTGCTGTTGTGAGTGTGGGGAAGAAAGGGTCGATCGATATTTCACCAAGTGTCTAAATTCGTGGCGCACCCCTCCATGTGCGCCACTGTATTCAGCATTCCGTGGCGCACCAGCTCGACATGCGCCACGAATCCCTTAATTCTGTGGCGCACCTAAAGGGGCGTGCGCCACAGAATTTAGACACTTAGCAAAACAAAATGGTTTACTGCTGTGTACTGACAGTTACTTAGCACTAGCCCAGTGGTTAAGGTCAATGTTAGCCCATTAGTAGCCAGGTTCGAACCCTGGCTGCCACACAATTTTTCTTCCTTTTTTTCATATTTTAGTTACATTTCAATAAATAACACAACATTATTTAGTAATTAGTAGAGTATTATAAATTAATTGTCTCATACAAACATGTACGTTCTTGTTTCTCTCACACACACATGGATGTACTTGTCTAACACACACTCACACACATGTGATAGACCAAAAAAAGATCTTCTTCGTCCCGGCTTCGAGCTCTAGCTAGCGTCTCTTCGCAATCTTCTTGCCCTTTCGGTTGTTGGTGGTTGAATACTTTATGCCGGCCACCTTGAGATTTCTTCGCGTGAACGGACAACCTTTAGAGGGTAGGGAGGTCTTCCTTCTTACTTTACTAGTAGTAGGCATGTCGAAGTGCCCGTCGAATTCCTCCTCAATCTTCGGGTCACCGTTCTTGTCCAAGTCTTCCTCGTTGGCGTCTCCTTGCATTCCTATGATGCTCCTCTTGCCCTCCCCGACGACAACACGGCTAGGCCTCAACGGATCGGTGATGAAGAAGCATTGGTCAACTTGGCTACCGAGTACCCATGGCTCATTTTTCGCGGATGCGTTCTTCGATTTTGCATCGGGTATAACCATGGTTGTGAAATATCGGCCTTCTTTTTCGACCTTCTTGGCCCATCTCACACGAAACATTGGCACCGTCTCTCCACGAGTAATTGAGCTCCCATATCTCCTCGATCCTTCCAAAAAATCTTTCATTGACATTAGTCTCGTCATCGGCGTATGACAAGATAGTTACTCCCGAGTTTTGATTTTCACTATTTCTGTCCTTTTCCTCGGTGTAGAATCTGTAACCGTTGATGTCGTACCCCGATAGGTCCTTACGTTATGCGCGGGTCCCCGTGATAAGGTGTATATGAGTTTTTCATCTTCGGTAGAAGGCGTATTTCTCTCGTGCTTCAAGCAGTTGAGTTTGCTTGAACCAACGCGTGAAGCCGGAGTTGTGCTCTTTGGTTACGTCTCCCATCTTCCTCGGCCGGCCCATATCGATGTAATTCTGCTCGACCATGCTTTTGTGCTCTTGCACGAAAGGTTCGATCAGTTTTAAGTGTTGTAGCGCGACCCGGTGAGCCCTGTCAAAGTCGTCGCGTCGATTTTCAATGCCGACATGGACCGAGCGGTAGCCCTCGCGGTGACCGACTCCGGCGAGCCTCCCGAGGTGTGTCCTGGGGGTAGACCAACATGATCCTCGTCGTCCTCGGTGCTTAGATAATTCGGCGAAGGAGATGCACTCGTAGGTTAGAAACCCCTTGGCCATGCTTGCGTCCGGACGGGCCCTATTGCGAACGTATCCTTTCATGACACCGTTCAGCCTTTCGAAAGGCATCATGTTGTGGAGGAACGTTGGGCCGAGCTGCTTGATGTCTTCAACGACATGGAGAAGGAGATGGACGCATATATCACAGAATGCAGGCGGGAAGTAAATCTCGAGCTCACATAGTATCACCACGATCTCATCCTCGTAGCATCTTGAGCTGCCTCACGCCGATCGACTTCCCGGTGATAACGTCAAAAAAGTTGCATAGGCCAAACAGCGTATCACGGACGTGCTCGTCCATTATGCCTCGGATCGCAACGGAAGTATCTCGCGTCATTAGCACGTGGCAATCGTGAGACTTCATCCCGGTGAACCTCTTCTTTGCTACGTCCGGATATCTCGCTTATATTCCCCGAGTAACCGTGAGGAACTTTCACTCCTAGGAGGCACTCGAAAATCTGCTCGAGCTCCTCCGGACTCGTTGTGAAGCGTGCAGCGGGAAGCTGCACCGCGTTCTTCTTAGCCCTTTTACGGAGACGTTGAGTCCCTTCCGTCCGATCATTATCATCATCATCATCGTCGGTATCGGGGCTTGAAGATCTTTCCCGATGCCAAAATGTTTAAGATCGTATCTTGCTTTCGGTCCATCCTTGGACTTTTCTGAGTTGCAAAGAGTGCCAAGCAGACTCTCGGTAACGTTCTTCGTAATGTGCATGACATCGAGGCTGTGGGGCGTGTGGAGGACCTTCCAGTACTCCAAGTCGTGGAAAACAGACCTCGCTTTCCATACACCGAGCAGCGGCTCCGGCTTCGGTCGCTTCTTTCCCGGCGCCGGGCACTCCTTCCAATTTTTCGGAAGATCATCGATTTCTGCGCCGCTCCTCGGGCGTGGGGGTCCATCGGGCTCATCTTTACCATTGAACGGATCACCGCGTTTTCTCCACGGGTGATCCAAGCGAAGCCACCTTCGAGCACCCGGGTAGACGGTTTTCGAGGACCCGGGATCCCTTGGTAGTTGTAGATGCGGGGTATCGTCCATGCACTTCACACGGCCGTTGAATCCGTGGCCCACCCGGCGGATACATATGCGTAACCAGGATAGTCCGTGACCGTCGTGATCAACGCGGCTCTCATATCGAAATAAGTTCTAGTGTAGGCGTCCCACGTACGGGGTGGCGTCTTCCACAACGTGGCTAACTCCTCTTTCAGCAGCCCGAGATACAAATGCATGTCGACACCTGGTTGTTTCGGCCCTCGAATGAGAATACTCGAGTGTATGTACCTTTGCTTGGTGCACAGCCACGGGGTAGGTTGTAAGGCCATACAAACACAGAGCCGGTGCTATGCGTGCTACTCGGTTGCCGAACGGATTGAGTCCATCGGTGCTCATACCCGGACTCGATGTTCCTTGCGTCTCCCCCGAACCTAGGGAAGGCGATGTCCAATGTTTGCCACCGTCCAGCGTCTCGAAGGGTGTGTCGAGCATATAGCCCATCTCCGGATCTTCTTCGGGCTTCTGCCTTTCCGCGTGCCATTGCATGAGCTTTGCTTCCTTAGGGTCCACGAAATACCGCTGCGGACGGGGAGTGATAGGAAAGTACCATACCACCTTTCGAGGTACCTTCTTGTTCCCAACCTTGTACCGTCCGTGGCCACACACCGGACATGTGGTTCTGTCCTTGTACTCGCACCTATAAATCACACAATCATTAATGCAGGCGTGGTATTTTTCGTGCGGTAGGTCAAGGGGACACACGACTTTCTTGGCCTCCTCGGTACTACTTGGCAATGTGTTCCCCTCCGGGAGACGATCGTGCCGAATTTTAAGTTCTTGTCGAAGCTGGAATTGGTCCACTTGTTCTGCGTCTTCATCTGCAGGTAATCAAGCGTTACATGCAAGCGCGTATCCTGCGGACGGCACCCAGGAAAGATCGGAGTCATCCCGTCTTTCTCCATTTGCGACAGCTTGGCTCTCTCTAGCTGCAACTCTATCGTTGCTCGTCTCCTGGAGGAGAAGATCTTGAACATGAGAGTCCCGCAAGGCCGAAATTAGTGGGGTCGCGCCGGAATCTTCTTCTTCATCATGATGATGTTCTCCGCCGGCATCTTCTTCTTCATGATGATCTTCTCCGCCGACTTCTTCTTCATGATGATAGTCCCCGTCGGCATGATGATAGTCTTCTTCATGATGATAGTCATCTCGCTCGACATGGTCTTCATGCGCACCATTTGATGGGGCCGGCCGCGCCTGGTTGTCTTGCATGAAACCGCGCCTCGGCAGGTGCTCCTCCGGTTGTCCGGAATCGGGGTTGATCCAGCGCTCGAGTTTGCATGATCGACACGGACATCTTATCCGGCGCCTATTGTTCCGAATCATGTCCTCCTTCGCGTCTATCTTGTATCTAGAGATTCGAGCGGAACTCATCGAGAGGACCATGCTTGCCTGCAAATGGTATACATAGAACAGGAAATTAGAACCGCACCAAATGCACACACATGCATGGGCCGTACCTCTCCTCAAGGTATTACATGGAGCGGAAAAATTCGGCATGACCTCTCCTCAAAGTAGGACATATGGGTAGTGCAAAACTTGCCAAAACGGAAATGAATCAACATTTCGGCAAACATCCATGCACCACACCGACACACACAAGCGCTTCACCTGCAACAAGCATCCATACACACGACGGCCACACAAGATCTACAAGCATATGCATGTCTCCTCCAAGCATATGTATGTCTCCTCCAACTACTCACCTTCTAGATTCGATACCGAGATGAGACCGCGATCGATGAGTTCGAGAGGAGGAGAGAGTATGGAGAGCCTTCTCCTCAACTCCAATTAAGTATCAACCAAAGTAAGTGCAATAAATACCCAAGCAAGTGAAAAGTAGAGTCAAAATGGTATGAGAGAGAAGGGGGGACGAGCTAGATGGAGGAAGAAGAATGACTTGTGTAGTGTGGTAGGTGGGAGGTTGGCTCACTTTTGTATATCTGGTTCGCTAATTCTGTGGCGCACCTGAACAAATGCGCCACAGAATACCTTATTTCTGTGGCGCACGAGCCAAGCTGCGCCACAGAAGAGCTTATTTTTGTGGCGCACCGTGGCCGTGCGCCACAGAATATCTTATTTTTGTGGCGCACTGCGGTACGTGCGCCATAGAAATAGTAAAACCAATGATTGGGGGTGTCAGCTGGTGGGGCCCACCAAGTTTTTGTGGCGCAGGGTTCTTTGGTGCGCCACAAAATTAAGCTATTTTTGTGGCGCACCTTGCCTGGTGCGCCACAAAAAAAGTTTCTGTGGCGCATTTTTAGTGGTGCGCCACAGAACTAAGCTTTGCCTATAAGGGTTTTCCTACTAGTGCAAGTGATAGTGGTCTTGTCCTGCTTGTTCGCAACGGGAACGGCATTGCTTCCGGTTCTGGGAGCGGTGTTGGTGTTGGTGTTGTTGGTGTTAGGGGCTCGGGGTGGAGCGCGGTTGTAGTAGTTGTTGTTGTTGTAGTTGTTGTTGTAGCCTCCCGGCTTGGAGTTTCCTCCACTCCGGTTCTGATAACCGGGGCGAGAGTTCTGCATTTGTGGCTTGTTGTTTCTCGGAGTGAAACCTCCGCTTGAGCTAGGGCGAAACTTTTGGGGGTGGCTTGAACCACTTTGATTTGCCATGCGGCGCTTGCGGTTCTCATTGGCTTGGTTTAACTTGCCCTCCATCTGGATGGCGGAGTCAACAAGGGCTTCGAGGTCGGCGAAGGGGATGTTGACGAGGACAGTTTGCATCTCATCATGCAGTCCGTTCAGGAATCTCTCCTTCCTCTTCTCAACGGTGTCGGTCTCATCAGGGGCATACCTTGACAGTGTGAGAAACTTGTCGCGGTATTCAACCACTGTCATGCGACCTTGTTTCAGCTCACGGAATTCATCCCTCATCTTCTTGATAAGACCCGGGGGTACATGGTACTTGCTAAACTTCAGCTTGAAATCCTCCCAAGTCATGAACTGTCCTCCGTTCATGGCACGGGTGCTTGTCCACCAAGCGCGGGCTGGTCCAGCGAGATAGTGAGTGGCGAACAAGACTTTCTCGTTGGCTTCTACTCCGGCTACCTCTAGATTGTTCTCCACAGTCTGGAGCCAATCGTCGACATCGAGGGGTTCTTCGGTCTTGCTAAATACCGGAGGGTTGGTGTTTTGAAAGTTCTTGAGCTTGGATCCGGGGTGGTCATGATTTCCATGGCCTTGGTTGGCGATGTTCTGCAAGGCGATGAGGTTGGCTTGGCGTTCGGCTCTTTCGGTTTCCCGGTCTGCAAGCATGGTTTGCAGCAGTTGCAGCATCGCATCGTTGGTGCGATTTGGAGGGGCCATCTGAAGATATAGAAGATCATGAGATAAGAGGGAACATTCTATGGTTCATTTTGGTTAAGTTTGAAAAACATTTGAAAACTTGTAATCTTTTCATGACAAACATAACATTCATTCATTCATGCAACACATAGTACAAACGACACACATATTCCGATGGTTTTAAGAACCATTCTCATGGTACGATACAAGGGACGGGATACAACTCACACCTACTATAAGTGGAACTAGTGCAACTACTCCTCATCATCGATATCGATCGGGACGTAGTCGTCGGGTCCGGCCTCCAGAAACTCGTAGTCCTCCTCCTCGGTGTTCTCGTCATCCTCAAAGTCGTTGTCGTCGCTCAGGAAGGCGTCTCCTCCCCGAATGTCGATGCCTCCATCGTCATCCTCCAGCTGACGAATCTGATTCTCCTGGGCCTTGACAGTGGCCTCAAGTGACGCGATCCGGGCGCGAAGGCGACGAATCGTAGCGTTCTTCTTGGCACGCTGCTGGCGAAGGCTCTTGCGGTCGTTGTTGAGTAGCTTGATCGCCTCACCCTGCTCGGTGATGTGAGCATGGGTCTGGTTCGCGTAAGCGCGGGAGGCGTCGAGGTCCTTCTGAGTCTGGTAGAGCATGAAGTCCAGGTGCTCAGCATGGTGCCTCAACTCCGGGTGCGGCTGCAGCTCCATGGGCACTCCCGCAGCATCACGCCTCACAAGGTGGGCGTAGCGAGAGGCGAGGAGGCACACCATGTTCTGTCCACAGAGGCGCGCAAGTGCCTCCTGTAGGCCACGTGCGAGTCCGTCGAGCCAGTTGCTCTCGCGGAAGGAGAAGAGGATCCTCTCAGAAGTGGGAGGCTCCATCTTGCCCCTCAAGTCGGCAGTGATCACCCACTGCAACTCTCCTCCGGGCGTGTCGTCCAGCTGAACCCCGTGAAACTCGGGGTGTGGGCGCCCAAGGAAGTCAGAGACGGCGTTGAGGTCGTGCTCGAAGATCAAGCTTCCTCCGTTTCCAAGCTGGTAAAACTTGGTGTTGATGGGTTCATTCGGCTCCATCTGAAAGAGAATTGGATGAGTAAGTTAGAGAGTGCAAAGTGTGGCAAAATTTTAAGTTGAGTCAAATAAGATAGAACATGATTCATCAAATTTTGGCAAAGTCTCCAAGACAAGAGTGTAGAAATTTTTCACAAATAGTTTCTTTCATTTGCTTTCAAAGTTAAGTTTTTCAGAACGCCCATTCTAACTAAGGTCTTCTAAGGTCAAACAATGGCTCTGATACCAACTTGTCAACACCCGGATTTTTAAGTCCGAATGCCTATTATGTCATACATCGCAATCCCAGGAATATTGTTGTTGCGAGGCATAATAGTTAAGTATCACGATCATCATTCATTACAAACCATAAGTCTTACAAATTTGGAATCACATGATCCATATTACACGAATAGTTGATCTATTGATCAACGAACAAACACAAGTTCATAGTTCAACATAGCGGAAGCGTAAGATACAAGGACTCTCTAGTCCACGAGGCCAACGCTTGACGTCGGAAGGCGCTTAGTTGTCGTAGGCGTCCTGCTGGTCATCTCCTTGGTCATCTTCATACTCTGGCCATTTGAATAGCCAGGGACAAAGCCGTGAGTACGTTGAGTACTCGCAAACTAATACTAATGTAAGTGCTAGACATTCTAGTATGGTTTGCTAAGGTCTAGTTTATTTGCATAAAGCTAGTTTTAGTTCACAAAGTTTTGAGAAAAGCTTATTCAAGTGCTAACTCACTCAAGTGGGAACATTAGTGTCATTCCCACCATTCAAGGGGTGATTTCAATTCAATCCACCACAAGTCATTTCACCATCATCTTTCAACATCATTTTCAAAGATATGACATCGGAAACTGTATGGCCTTTCCAACCGTCCGTAACCGTGGACGCGGCTATTCGAATAGGTTTACACTCTGCAGAGGTTGCACACTTGTGCCACAACATTTGATTTCATCCGTCGGGATTTCCCCGAATCATCGTAACACAGTACGCGGATCATCAACCATAACCTTTCACTTACAAATCCTAGTATGAGCACCTCTCCCCATGAGCTTGGCCTCCCAGTGAAGACCAACTGTCAACCTGGGAACTGCACAGGGCTTGGGCCGGACATTCACCTCATTTCGCATCATATCATATCATTTCTTTTGTGGTAGAGGCAGCTTTCGGCATAACCCCGATGACGCTTGTTTAGAGGGAACCCATACTAAGACGCATAAACTTCCAGTTAAGCCCTACCCATAATCAGGTATTGTGGGGGTACTTGATAATTGGAAAGGTATCGCATTCAAACCAACATCATTGTTTATCAAAAATCACTATCTTCTCTTGTTCACCTTCACCTTCAAAAATCATTCAATGGAATGCATCTTCATTCCAAGGTTTCAAAATCATTTCAAAAGCACATTGTTCCCATCTAGAGTAGTCAAGTTTAGTTCATTAGCACTAGCTCTAATTCATGAGGGGTGCTATCTTGCTTGCTTGGGAAAGACTAACTCACTACTCTAGTAACCAACTTGTACTTTGACCAAAGTTAACTATAAAAATAACTCATTTAGAAAACAAGTAAAAACTTGTAAAGTAAAAACTTGGGATGGGTTCATATAAGATAAGATAAGAAACATGGTGCCTTGCCCCAAGGGGCTTTGCACTTTGCAAGAATATTAGCTTGCCTTGGTAGTTCTCAAACTGTTCCTCCTCCTCCTCTTGGTAGTATCCTTCTTCTTCGGCGTACTCTCCGGTGCTACCGTCTAAATTTAAATACGAGTATAATTACTCACTAATTCAATGGCTATTCCATGCATCACATATAAACACACAAACTAGTCTATGCACACAAATAAATTAACTAGAGTGCATGGGTTATAGGATTTAAATAGAATTCACTTCTTTGTATTTCATATGTAAATGATAGTTTCCATAGGGTTCTTGAGAAATAATTTCCTCTCATTGAAATCTTCTTAAGATTTAATTTCTCCAACAATCATGGATGAACTCATATTGACCTAAGTCAAATGTTCATCATCATCATTTGGGAAAATGATTTAAATGAGGTAGATCACCTCATACTATTTAACTAACACTATATTTGATTTAAATCTCAAGTAATTCATATAAGAGAGTTTGGAACCAGGGGTCCAAACATCCCCTGAATTCATGTGAGACAAGTTTAAATGAAGTGTAAGACTCCACATAATTTACTCTAATAGTTTTGGACAATATCCACTAGTTAAACTAGCCATAATATCCATTCCTTAAGCTATGGCATGATCATACAAAGTGACCACACCATTTTATTGCATAAACAATTAGTGTAAGTCAAATGTGAGCTATTAGAGTTGGAATTAACTTAATATCTATTTTGGTTGATTTTTAAGAATTATCTGAATAGGGAAAAGTCCCTGTCTTTTTATTTTTATCACATTTATTCTACAAAGAATCTGGCCATGAGGCCAGTGGCATTGGCTAGATAATTTCTCTAGCTTTCCAACCATATAAAGTTCACTAAATTTGGTTTAGCCAATTTGAATCTATTGATTTTCAAAGTTTGTGCTGTGAGGAAATTGTTTGGGAATTATTTGAATCCAATTTGAATTAAAAGGCCGGCGGGAAAGCTAGGTGGGCTCAATGATTTAAAAACGGCCCAAAGCCAGCCCAGTCACGGTCCAGTGCCGCGCGGGCTGCCTGACAGCGGGGTCCACTCGTCAGCGACGTTTAAACGCCGAAACGGTATGGGCGAAGCTGGGGCGTAGGATTAGATTGAGATCTAACGGCCGAGGTTCATCGTCCCGCCGGCGAGAGAGAAGTTCGCCGGCGGCGCAGGTAGGGGGTGGGAGAGCTTACGGCGGCTCCAGCAAGGGATGGCAATGTGCGTGAGGTAGATGTGGACGACGGCGAAGCTCCAGGTACCGGCGGCTCGTCCTGGGGCGGCTCCAATCGACGGCGAGCTTCGGCGGCGGCGTGCGGCAGTGAGGTAGAAATTGGGCGGCTCTAGTGGTCAATGTGGAGCGGCGAGGTGGCTGGGAGATCAAGGAAGGAGAGGGAGGAGTGGTGGTGTGAAGGAATCGACGAGGCGATGCCTCCTTTTATAGGCGAGCGAGTGTGCTGCGGGGCAGAGACGAAGTCGACACGCGCGCGGCGTCTCCGGCGAGCTGTCGAGCTAGGCGAGGGTGCAGGTGTGTTCTACGTGTCCAGGCGAGGCGAATGGTGGCGACAGCGTGGTCGGGGAGGGCCTGGTTTGGTCGCCTTGCGTCCGCGTCTGTCGCGCCCGCGGCGGACCAGGGTTTCCTTCTCCGGCGGCGGTGGGCGCGGGTCGTGGTCGAGCGGGTGTCTGGCGGCGTCCAGGTGTCGTGGTGATGCTCAAGGCGTTGCGAGCGGGGCCAGGGCGTGCTCGAGGTGGTGGCGCGGCGCGTGGCCAGTGAGCGTCTGTGGCGCGCCACGCGCGACGCGAGCGGCATGCTGGGCGATTTTGGGCGCGCGATCTCCGGCGAGCTACGGCGTCTACCTCGACAATGGCCGGTGCTAGGTGGCGTAGGGGATGCGGTGGCACACGGTGGCGAGGTGGCCAGGGCAGGGGTGCAAGGAGAGGAGAGGGAGAAGAACATGGCCGGCATGGGCCGGCATGGCCATGTCTTTGCTTGTTCTCTCTCTCTCCCTAGGGTTTCTATGCAGCACTTAGGGTTAGAGGGGGCCAGGGGACCAATTGGGGTAGTGTAGTGTAGATTAGGTTGAGTAGAATCACTATTTGCAATAGTTGCAAATAGTGCCCGATTTTGGAATTTACAAAATTGTCCAAATTTGAAATAATTCAAATGGTGAAGGTGTTTGAAAAGTGAGTGTTGATATTAGTTGTAAATGACCAGAGGTGATTTGAGGTGGTGGTGGAAATTTAGAATTCAAAATTTGGCAAAATTGGCTAAGTGGGGAATGTTCCATATGTTAAAAAGTTGGGACTTTGGATGAGCCTTGCTCATGATCAAAGATGAATTTGGCATGATGATCTTCACCAAAGTTGTTCACCTTGATGTTGACTTTGAAATGGTGCAAAGAGTTAGCAAGAATTGGTTTGGGAAAATTGAATGGCAAGGGCTCAAAGTGGTGATCAGACTAAAATTGTCAAAATTGACCATTATCATATGTGAGTGGGATTTGTGTTTGGATTTCATTTTAATTGTGAAACTTTGATTCCAAAAGTTGTAATAAGTGTTTAATAACATTATCCAACTAATGGTGAAGACCAAATAGGTCTAGGATCAAAATTTATCAAAATGCCATAGGGCATATGTGAGGGTTTTTTTGGGTTTTCTATTTAATGGAATTTCTTCCTCTTTGATTTATTTGGTTGGTGATCTTCATATGATCACCCTAGGGTTTTAGAGCATATCAAATACAAGTAAAAGCAATCATCATGGCATATCACTCAAATGCAGAAGTCCTATGCATGGTACTATATGCAAATAGAAAAGTTTTTGTTGGTTTGAAATTTTGCTTTCTGGATTTCTCTAACTTTCTTTTTATTGAAATTTGGGGTGTTACAGTGCATCCACATATTTATAGCCTTATACCCATTCATTTGATGCCTACAGTTTTTGTACTGCATGCTATTGTCGCACTGCTTTTATAGTCATGCTATGGGCATTTCCAATCTGCTTGTTCTTATACCACGTAATTAGCTCACCGCTAGCTGCTAGCTGTTTTCTCGTGTCTGCTATTCTCACACTGCTTTTATAATCATGCTATGTGCATTTCCATTCTGCTTGCTCTTATACCTCGTCTTTAGCTTATATAGTTATTGCTGCGTGCATGTGTGGTCTTTGTATTATCGTAGACTGACTTGTCAATGTTATTTTTCCTAGGGATTGATCATGCGAACCACTTATTAGAACATCCAACATTAACAGCGGGGACACTAGGGAAGGTTGGAATCTGAGTTCTTGGTTTGTAATTTTGGCAGTTTACTTCCGTTATTATCTATAACCTATATGCATTGTTCCTTATGCAAGAGATTAACACTTGGAACCCTGCCATAGCAATGCCATTCATGCTTTACTATGTTTACGCCTATTTGATATGCTTGTCTTGGAGAAACTGCGAAGGTGATTTGAACCCGACATTTGGTCATTCTTAATGCCAGTTTACTTTATGTGGAAAACCTTGGCATTACCCTACTCTAAATCTGAATGTCCGAAATTCGTATCTCATGCAAAGCAACATCTAGTTGGTTTTAATCTGATATCTGGTAAATATTGGCTTATTCATTTGGCAGCTCAAGCTTTTTGTTATTTGAAACCAGCTGACTTGGTCTTAAATGTGATATCTAAACACAGATTAAGGACAATGGAGCAGGAGGATTAGCATTTCACTTGATGGCTGAACCTAAAATGACAGGCATGTTGACCACGACTAGTGCACGCAAGAGAAGGACCTGGAGCGAGCCAGTATGTGCTTAGTACATGCATCTTATCTTATCTTGTGCTTATTTCTGCTACATGCTGTTATCTGATCTCTACATTGCGTAATACATGTTTGAATAGTTAATTGTTGTAACTATGTTTGCAATGTTACCGAATGCGATTTTAATGAAGCAGTCATCCTTAGAAGATAGTCGCCAAAAAGGATCTCGTAGCGACCTCGTGCAACATTATGATGTAAGTTTGTGCTTAGTACAAGTTCCATACATTGTCTTATTTATGCAACTTGTTAGTATCTTATATCTACATTGCATAATAAATGTTTGCATAGTTCATCGTTTAACTCTTTTTGCATTATTATCGAATGCGGTTGTGATGAAGCAATCTTCATTAGAAGTGAGGCCCACAAAAAGTTCGATATTTCTTCGATGCATCTTCTCATAGCCGTCAACCTAGACCATTGCTTTCATCAAACAGTAAATATCTCAAGGCTGTACTTTATAAAAGACATGGTATTGCTACTTTAAGATCTGTAGCTGATATGTTGACAAAGAGTACACAAGATTCAATCAAGGCGATTGCCAAATGTCAACGTGTTATTGATGATGCTAATAGAAGTCCTCAATGATTCTATGTAATTTTTTTGTTTGGGCACATTAATTGCCTTGTAATTTTCCTACTTGTTTTATTTGTGTATGTAATTGTGTGTATCATTGATATCAGATTTTAGGCTCATGAAATGTAATGCAAGTTGACTAGTCAAACAAGTAGGGCACTACAACAGATTGGGCCGGCCCACTTACAGTAGTGTGGGACCCACTTTCATTTTGGGCCAGCCCACTTCTTTAGTAGGCCGGCCCGGTTACACGATAGTGGGATCCACATGCTTATTGGGCCGGCCCACTATCTTGTTGGGCCAGCCTATTTGCTATATGGTGGTCCCACATGGTAAATGGGCCGGCCCTTTAACGGGAAGGTGGGACCCACTGTGTTTTTGGCCCGACCCACTATCTTGTTTGGCCGGCCCACTTGCTATATGGTGGACCCCACATACTAAATGGGCCGGCCTTTTAACCGGAAAGTGGGACCCACTCGTGTTTTTGGCCCGCCCACTATCTTGTTGGGCCGGCCCACTTGCTATATGGTGGACCCCACATACTAAATGGGCCGGCCTTTTAACGGAAGGTGGGACCCACTGTGCTTTTGGCCGGCCCACTATCTTGTTGGGCCGGCCCACTTGCTATATGGTGGACCCCACACACCAAATGGGCCGGCCCTTTAACGAGAAAGTGGGACCCACTGTGTTTTTGGCCTGACCCACTATCTTGTTGGGCCGGCCCACTTGCTATATGGTGGACCCCACATACTAAATGGGCCGACCCTTTAACTGGAAAGTGGGACCCACCTATGTTTTTGGCCCGGCCCACTTGCTATATGGTGGACCCCACACACTAAATGGGCCGGCCTTTTAACAGGAAAGTGGGACCCACCTGTGTTTTGGCCCGGCCCACTTGCTTCTTGGGCCGGCCCAGTTGCTGTAAGGTGGACCCCACATGTTAAATGGGCCGGCCCATTTAAGTTTTGACCAACCAACCTTAGAGGTTAGGCCCGGCCCACGTAACTAATGGACCAGCCCGGCTATATAGTTGACCGGTCAAACTATGTCACCGGCCCGGCCCGCTTAAGACGTGGCGAGGCCTCGTGTGGGCCTACCATCTACCACGGGGTTTCAGCCGGTTAACGCCGGTAGCTCGCCGATTAACGGCGTCCGCCACGTGTCGGCTTGCATGACGTCGGCCAGTCAACGGGCTCCCGGAAACACTTGGGCAACGGTCCGATTTTCCGTGGCGGAAGGGCGCCCAAGCGCGACGGACCGAAAAAATCGTCGTAGAACTTTGCCTGACGCAGTTTCCACAACAGAACCCATATCGTCGGGTTAGGCCCATAGGCGACGAAAAATACCCCTTAGCGGACGATTTTGAGACGTTGTCTATCAGAACTTTTCTTGTAGTGTTACTTTGACCGGTCAACTATATAACTGGGCTGGTCTATTAGGTACGTGGGCTGGGCCTAACCTCTAAGGTTGACTGGTCAAAACTTAAAGGAATTTCTATTTCCGTGCCCTCGGGTCCTTAGTTGCGCTCAGTTTTCCCTAGCTCCTTAGTTTTTCCTCAGTTTTCCCCAAGACCTTGTCTGAAACCATCACATGTGCTGTAACGGCCGGTTGCCCGACGGTTGACTATTATCTTCTGACTAGTGGGGCCACGTAGAGCCTGCAAAGACACGCCAGACCATCCATCTTTGTTTGACCGTAAGCATCCTTGTATCCCTGACCAAAACGCGAACGAGTGGGGCTTCGGTATATCGAATGACAAGTGGGGCCATGGCGCTGATACAAGGAGCAATACACGGGTAGGATTAGATTTTTAAATGGAGCTCTACATCGATGGCACGGAGGAGGTGGCATGCGGGGTGCCGAGATGAGATCGACGTCCACAAAGAACTGCATGAGGCGAGACCAGATGCATTAGATAGATATGAACTAGACGCGTTTAACCATGCAAAGAAGAGAAGAAATGGTCGACGACATCGACGACTACCTCAAAACTTTGACTGACCGTGTCGGACACGAACGCGAGCAATGTAGAGAAAACTAGTGTCTCTCCTTTATGGCGTGTATAGGTGGGTGCTAGGAGAGTGTGGTGGCGAAGGGAAAGACCTCGCGGTGGTCTGTGGCGTCCAGCATAGCGGGGCGGCGTGGCCGTGCCCACAGCCGCGTGCATGCATGTTCAATTCGACATTGGCATTAGCATGTACGTTCGGCATTGGCCTTGGCGGTATCTCTGGTGTGTCAGTGATCGAATGAGGGGACGGGATTGAGGGTGCATCCCGACGTTGACCTAGCAGTGGCGGCGAGCATAGCCGTTCTGACCATGCTGATATTGGCATCGACATCGTTTGGAGGCTGTGGTGCTTGAATCAAGGTGGGATTTGTTTCTTGCACACCAAAATGAATTTGAAACAAGTTTCATGTTGAAGGTTAGGTAACGAAAGTTTATAACTAAAAATTATACTAGCGCCATGGTAAGGTTCTTTTTGATAGAGCAGTACGGTTGGGCAAACTTTTTTGACACTTTTTAGATAGGGTTCCTTGTTGTTACACGTATGGCATCATGTATGGAAAATTTGGGGTCATTTGGAGATGTTCGAAAAATCACTTTGCTTAAGCGCATGCCGTTTCATCTCAGTGAAACCAGCTTTTCTAACAAGGTGATATTTTTCTACCTTCTCTAAATGACCTCAAATTTCATATAGCTGATCTTCTATACATAGATAGATAGATTGTTTCATTTTTACATTTTTCAAACTTTTTATTCCCTTTATAATACCCAATTGATTTTCATGTCAAAAGCTCGAAAAACAGCATCATGTATGGCATCATTTTCACCCTAAATTTCAAATTTTGTGAACCTTTTCCTTTTAGATATTCCTTGTTGTTATAGGTATGGCATCATGTATACCAAACTTGGTTAGGTCTCACTGAAACTAGCTTTTGTAGCAAGTTAGGTTTTTTCGACCTTCTCAAAAGGGATTTTTTTCTACCTTCTCTAAATGACCTCAAAAATCATACAGACGATCTTCTATACAAAGATAGGTAGATTGTTTCGTTTTTAAATTTTTTTGAACTTTTATTTCCCTTTATAACACCCATTTGATTCTCAGCTCAAAACCTCGAAAGTTAACATAAGTAGATGGTGAACCCTCCCAAACTTCAAATACAAAGATAAATAGATTGTTTCGTTTATCATTTTTTGCGTGAAAAGTAATGGCTACAACAAATCGGTGATGGTTTATCATTTTTTGCGTGAAAAGTAAAGGCTACAACAAATCGGTCATGGTTTGTCATTTTTTGCGTGAAAAGTAATGGCGACAACAAATCGGTGATGGTTTATCATTTTTTGCGTGAAAATTAATGGCTACAACCAATCGGTGATGGTTTATCATTTTTTTTCTGTGAAAAGTAATGGCTACGGCAAATCGGTGATGGTTTATCATTTTTTGCATAAAAAGTAATGCCTAAAAGAGTTTATAATTTTAGCGCGTGAAAAATAATACAGAAAACCGCCCTTTAGCATACTTAGAGGGTGGAAGCTAACCGCCGACAGAGAGAGTGAGGGGTTATCCTGCCCGTTAGATCATACGATCAACGGTCGGCGGGCACAATCCGCGTGACATGGGTTAGACCAATCAGGACAATGTTGCACGTCTGCGAGAATTTGTGAAGGGAGAGGGCAAAACTGAGTAGTATCAAGAAACCAAGGGCACCTAAGTAGGAAACAGACTAAGGGATTCAAATTTGAGATTTAAAAAATGGAAAATGCGTGTTTTGTACAATGAAACCCATCTTGGCCTACCTCAAACTATTTGCAATACAAATATACATCAGTGTGAGAATTGTGGCCTCATTTAGACAAAGTATGTTTTGGGGAAAGCTGTTTTGGGAAGGGCTTATTGGGGAAAACCATGCACCTTCATAGATACTAGGTGATTTGAGAAGTGGCAATTTGTGGTAAAACTTGATTTATCTATGATTTGAGAAGTGGCAATTTGTGGTAAAGACTCCATGAGTAAGTGCCACTCTTTTTCGGAATTTTTTGCACATTAAATGACTCATTTAACTAGTTAATCTCATTTGTTGACTCTCTATTGACCAGCCACTTGAGGGTAAAACTGAGAATATTGCGCTAGCCAGTATTAGCACTCAAGGGGAAAACTGAGCACACAAAAAATGCTAGTATAAGACTCGAGGGTATACCTGAGTATATCTAAATTTCCAGGGTTAGACTCGAGGACACGTGCAATTGTTGACGCGTAGACGCGGGTCGCGGTGCAGAAGTCGAAGACGTGCAATCGTGGACGCGTGTCGCGTTGCAGAAGTCCAAGACGTGCAGACGTGCAACTGTGGATGCATAGGACGCGGGTCGCATTAACCACCCCTCGCCTTTATAGACGCCTCCTCGCACTATCTCTGTCACTCTCACTCGCTCACACAACGCCGCCTCTCTCACGTCCCATCATCTTCTCCAAAGCAAAAAAAACCCTCTCCCTCTCCCTCTGGCAGCGAGATGGACAAGGAGAATGCCAATCCCATCGTCCACGACGCCGTCGGCTCCAAGCGCGACGCCTCCCTCTTCGACGCCGTCCCCTCAACGGCCGCCGCCGCCGGTGCATCGGAGGTTGCTGCCGCCGGTGGCGGTCAGATCCCGCCGGGATGGGACCCCTATGACGAGGTGACGTACGTCCCGCCCCCGAGCCCCTACGACACCTCCATGGAGGACCCATGGAACGAGGTAACTACGGTTTGCTTCCTTTTTTGTTCCCCATTCCTGTTTGAACCATATTTTTGCTGGTGTAGATGGATATGTAGATGGATGAGTATTGGGTTAATATTTGCGCCGATTTTATTCCATTTTGTTTTGATCCCTTCTTGATTTCGTTTAATATTTGGGGTTCGGCCGTTCGGTTAATTTATGCAAGTAATAATAGGATCTCAGTCAGTTAATTTATGCAAGTAATCATGGGATCTCAATCAGTTATTTTATGCATGAATCAAAAGATATCAACCGTTTAATTTTGCAAATAATCTGGAATGTGTTCAAGTTCAGATATGGAATCTGTTTCTTTGTCTATGATGAATCGTTGGGCACAAATTTTTACAGGGAGAGTTCAGCGAACCATTGTTGTGTACAAATCTGTTGTGCATGAGCTTTGGTTCGCTAACACCTTCCCTGTAGGTATATAATCGTGTCCACTCTAATTGAGGCTGGCTCTGTTTTTCCTAACTTTGTTATCATGCACGTTAGTCATCGTTGCAACTCATTCACTCATAGTTTTCATTTGATATGGATCAGGTGTCTGGCAGTGACGTCGGCAGCGACGAAGAGGACCAGGACACCAAGACTCGCCAGGTGCTGCGGAGGCTGCAGGTCGGCCAGTACATCTCCTACTTCGCCAAGGGTGTCTACAGGTGCCCCTTATGCACTAGGAGACTCGGCGGCACGGACTTCAAATGCCTCCTCACGCATAACGAGAACATCAGCAACACCTTCCCCAAGGTTGGCACGACGGTGAACGTCTACTCCTTCCGCTCAAGCCCAAGGCTCCCAAGGGGAGCAGGAGCAACTAGTGGAGGCAGAGCCAGATGGGGCAGGCGGAGTCCTGGACGTGTGCTGCTGCTGCCTCCTATTTTGTTGTTAGCTAGGGATCCCTTGTTGTTATGTTGTTAGTATGATGGTGCTGTGAAGAACCTCGAACCTATTACTATGTTGGCTGTTGTGTGTGCAGCTTATTATCTAGGGAGGGATCCCTATTATCTATCCCTATTCTACTATATTTTGTTGGCCCTACTTTGTTTTCTCGATTTACTATGACTGTGAATTTATCGTACATTACCCTGGAGATTTGCTTCTAGATTTAACTACATACATATGGACCAGAGGGAGTACTAGATTTGCTGCCATATTGGGCAAACAACGAGGGTCAAAAGGTACAAATAATTGAAGAAAGACAGAAATGCAAGCTTCTCTAGATTTGATACTAATTTGGTGAAAAAGGACAGAGAGAAAGAGGGGAAAAAGGTGCTCTTAATAATGCCAATTTGGGGCCGAGAGAGACAGAACCCAGCTCCTGCTCACGTGCAACCAAACGCGGTCTCGTCCTGTCCCACGCGGTCCCTTTCTACCGGCCCCACGCGACGCGGCCCCACGCGTCGGCACAAACCTGTCAACTAAACGGGAATCCTCGCCGTCCGAGTCGCTTCGCGGGTTTCAAACAAGGGCTTGGGGAAAACTGAGGAAAAACTAAGAAGCTGGGGAAAACTGAGTACAACTAAGGACCTGAGGGCACGAAAATAGAAATCCCAAACTTAAATGGGCCGGCCCACTAAGCACGTGGGTCGGGCCGAATGCCTTCGTTTGACCGGTCAACAAGCAAACGGGCCGGCCCACTAAGCAATGTGGGGCCCACTTTTCTGTTATCGAGTCGACCCATTTTAGAAGTGGGGTCCACCATAAAGCAAGTGGGTCGGCCCAATAAGTCTGTGGGCCGGCCCACTAAGCATGTGGGTCCCACTTTCCTGTTATAGGGCCCGGCCCATTAAGTAAGTGGGGTCCACCATGAAGCAAGTGGGTTGGCCCAATAAGTTAGTGGGCCGGCCCATTAAGCATGTGGGTACCATTTTCCTGTTATCGGGCCGACCCATTTAGTAAGTGGGGTCCACCATGGAGCAAGTGGGCTGGCCCAATAAGTTAGTGGGTCGGCCCAATAAGCCTGTGGGTCCCACTTCCCTTTTATCGAGCCAGCCCAGGTAGTAAGTGGGCTCCACCATAAAGCAATTGGGCTGGCCCAATAAGATAGTGGGCCGGCCCAATAAGCATGTGGGTCCCAGTTTCTTGTTATCGGGGTGGCCCAGTAAGCACATGGGTCCCACTTTCCTATTACCGGGCCGGCCAATTAGTAGGTGGGGTCCACATTAAAGCAATTGGGCTATCCCAATAAATAAGTGGGCCGGCCCAATATAAAAGTGGGTCCCACACTACAGTAGGTGGGCCGGACAAGTAAGTAGTCGGGCCATGCTCGTTTGACTAGTCAACTTGCATTCAGGGCCGGTCAAGTTAGGCTTATGAGAAGGCCCATTAAATTTCATGGGACTAAAATCTGATATAAATGATATACACAATTACATACACAAATAAAATAATTAGAAAAAATACAAGGCAATTAATGTGCCCAAATAAAAAATACATATAATCATGGAGGGCTTTTATTAGCATCATCAATAATACGGTGATATTTGGCAATCGCCTTGATTGAATCTTCTATACTCTTTTTCAACATATCAGCTACAGATCTTAAAGCAGCAACACCATGTCTTTCATACAATACAGCCATGAGATATTTACTGTTTGATGAAAGCAATGGTTTAGGAAGACGGCTATGAGAGGATGCATCAGAAGAAAGGTCAGAACTTTTTGTTGGCCTCTCTTCTGATGAAGATTGCTTCATTACAACTGCATTCTGATAATAATGCAAAGAGTTAAACGATGAACTATGCAAACATGTATTAAGCATTGTCGATATGAGATAGTCACAAGTACTAAGCACATACTTACATTATATCGTTGCATAGGCTCACTATGGAATCTTTTTTGCCCTCTATCTTCAACTAAGGACTTCTTCATTACAACTGCATTCTAGTAATATTGCAAACATAGTTACAACAGTGAACTACTCAAACATGCATTATGCAATGTAGATATAAGATAATAACAAGTTGCATAAATAAGCACAAGGTAATGTATGGAACTTGTACTAAGCACAGTCTTACATCATAATGTTGCACAAGGTCGCTACAAATCCTTTTTTGGCGACTATCTTCTAATGATGACTGCTTCATTACAACTGCATTCTGGTAATATTGCAAACATAGTTACGACAATAAACTATTCAAACATGTATTATGCAATGTAGAGATCAGATAACAGCTTGTAGCAGAAATAAGCACAAGATAAGATATGATACATGTACTAAGCACATACTGGCTCGCTGCAGGTCCTTCTCTTGCGTGCACTAGTCGTGGTCAACATGCCTGTCATTTTAGGTTCAGCCATCAGGTGAAATGCTAATCCTCTTGCACCATTGTCCTTAATCTGTGTTTAGATATCACATTTAAGACCAAATCAGCTGGTTTCAAATAACAAAAAACTTGAGCTGCCAAATGAATAAGCTAATATTTACCAGATATCAGATCAAAACCAACTAGATGTTGCTTTGCATGAGATAAGAATTTCAGATATTCAGATTTAGAGTAGGGAATGAATATAACTATAATGCCAACGATTTCCAAATAAAGTAAACTGGCATTAAGAATGACCAGATGTCAGGTTCAAATCACCTTCGCGGTTGCTCCAAGACAAGCATATCAAATAGGCAAAAACATAGTAAAGCGTGAATGGCATTGCTATGGCAGGATTCTAAGTGTTAATCTCTTGCATAAGGAACAATGCATATAGGTTATAGATAATAACAGAAGTAAACTGCCAAAATTACCAAGTAACAACTCAGATTCCAACCTTCCCTAGCGTCACCGCTGTTAATGTTGGATGTTCTAATAATCGGTTCACATGATCAATCCCTAGGAAAAATAACATTGACAAGTTAGTCTACGATAATACAAAGACCAAACATGCACGCAACTATAACTATATAAGCTGTGCGACAAGAGCATTCATGGAAAAAATAGCTATAAGCTAATGACGAGGTATAAGAGCAAGCAGATTGGAAATGCACATAGCATGATTATAAAAGCCGTGTGACAATAGCAGGCAGGAGAAAACAGCTAGCAGCTAGCGGTGAGCTAATGACGTGGTATAAAAACAACACGATTGGAAATGCCCATAGCATGACTATAAAAGCAGTGCGACAATAGCATGCAGTAAAAAACAGCTGGCAGCAAATGAATGGGTATACGGCTATAAATATGTGGATGCACACAGGTGCTTGTGGCGTGTAGCAACAGCTTCCTTGTGATGGTAAAGCACACGTCCGTTGGGAACCCCAAGAGGAAGGTATGATGAGTACAGCAGCAAGTTTTCCCTCGGTAAGAAACCAAGGTTTATCGAACCAGTAGGAGATGAAGGCCACGTGAAAGTTGTTAGTGGAGGAGTGTAGTGCGGCGCAACACCAGGGATTCCGGCGCCAACGTGGAACCTGCACAACACAATCAAGATACTTTGCCCCAACTTAACAGTGAGGTTGTCAATCTCACCGGCTTGCTGAAAACAAAGGATTAAACGTATGGTGTGGAGAATGATGTTTGCTTGTAGAAAACAACAGAGAACAGATGATTGCGAGTAGAATGTATTTCAGATGTAAAAGAAAAGGACCGGGGTCCACAGTTCACTAGTGGTGTCTCTCCAATAAGATAAATAGCATGTTGGGTGAACAAATTACAGCTTGGGCAATTGATGGAATAGAGATGCACATACATATCATGATGACTACTATGAGATTTACTTAGGGCATTATGACAAAGAACATAGACCGCCATCCAGCATGCATCTATGCCTAAAAAGTCCACCTTCAGGTTAGCATCCACACCGCCTCCAGTATTAAGTTGCAAACAACAAACAATTGCATTAAGTATGGTGCGTAATGTAATCAACACAAATATCCTTAGAAAAAGCATCGATGTTTTATCCCTAGTAGCAACAGCACATCCACAACCTTAGAACTTTCTATCATCGTCCTGCATTCAATGGAGGCATGAACCCACTATCGAGCATAAATACTCCCTCTTGGAGTCACAAGTATCAACTTGGCCAGAGCCTCTACTAGCAACGGAGAGCATGCAAGAACATAAATAGCACATATATGATAGATCAATAATAAACTTGACATAGTATTCAATATTCATCGGATCCCAACAAACACAACATGTAGCATTACAAATAGATGATCCTGATCATGATAGGCAGCTCACAAGATCTAAACATGATAGCACAAGAGGAGAAGACAACCATCTAGCTACTGCTATGGACCCGTAGTCCAAGGATGAACTACTCACACATCAGTCCGGAGGCGGGCATGGTGATGTAGAGCCCTCCGGGGATGATTCCCCTCTCCGGCAGGGTGCCGGAGGCGATCTCCTGAATCCCCCGAGATGGGATTGACGGCGGCGGCGTCTCTGGAACTTTTTCCGTATTGTGGCTCTCGGTACTAGGGTTTTCGCGATGGAGGGATTAAGTAGGCGAAGGGGCAGTGCAGGGGGGTGCCCGAGGGGCCCACACCATATGACGGTACGGCCAGGGGTGGGGCCGCGCCGCCCTATGGGGTGGCCGCCTCATGGCCCTTCTCCGTCTCCTCTTCGGTGTTCTGGAACCCTCCGTGGAAAATAAGACCGTGGGCTTTTGTTTTGTCCAATTCCGAGAATATTTCCTGTGTAGGATTTGTGAAACCAAAAACAGCAGAAAACAGGAACTGGCGCTTCGGCATCTTGTTAATAGGTTAGTACCGGAAAATGCATAAAAACATTATAAAGTATGACTAAAACATGTTGGTATTGTCATAAACTAGCATGGAACATAAGAAATTATAGATACGTTGGAGACGTAACAAGCATCCCCAAGCTTAGTTCCTACTCGCCCTCGAGTAGGTAAACGATAAAAACAATAATTTCTGAAGTGACATGCTACCAACATAATCTTGATCAACATTATTGTAAAGCATATGAGATGAATGAAGTGATTTAAAGCAATGGTTTGCTAACAAAAAGATAATGACTAAACAACTGAATCATATAGCAAAAACTTTTCATGAATAGTACTTTCAAGACAAGTATCAAAATGACTTGCATAAGAGCTAACTCATAAATCAATAGATTCAAAGTAAGAGGTTTCGAAGCAACACAAAGGATGATTAAGTTTCAGCAATTGCTTTCAACTTGTAACATGTATATCTCATGGATAATTGTCAACATAAAGTAATATAACAAGTGCAGTAAGTAAACATGTAAGAATCAGTGCACACAGTTGACACGAGTGTTTGCTTCTAAGATAGAAAGAAGTAGGTAAACTGACTCAACATGAAGTAAAAGAAAGGCCCTCAGAGGGAAGCAGGGATTACTCATGTGCTAGAGCTTTTTATTTTGAAAACATGGAAACAATTTTGTCAACGGTAGTAATAATTCATATGTGTTATGCATAAAACTTCCTATAAGTTGCAAGCCTCATGCATCGAATACCAATAGTGTTCGCACCTTGTCCTAATTAGCTCGGATTTCCATGGATTATCATTGCATTACATATGTTTCAACCAAGTGTCACAAAGGGGTACCTCTATGCCACCTGTACAAAGGTCAAAGGAGATAAATCGCATTTGATTTCTCGATTTTGATATATCTCAACTTGAGGACATCCATACCGGGACAACATAGAAAACAGATAATAGACTCCTCTTTTTAATGCTTAAAGCATTCAACAAAAAATAATATTCTCATAAGAGATTCTGAGGATTAATGTCCAAGCTGAAACTTCCACCATGATATATGGCTTTGGTTGGCGGCCCGATGTTCTTCTCTAACAATATGCATACTCAAACCATTTAATCATGAGAAATCTCCCTTACTTCAGACAAGACGAACATGCATAGCAACTCACATGATATTCAACAAAGTAAAAAGTTGATGGCGTCCCCAGAAACATGGTTCCCGCTGAACAAGCAACTTATAAGAACTAAGATACATAGCAACATATTCATCACCACAATAGTTTTTTTAGGCTACTTTCCCATGAGCTATATATTGTAAAGACAAGGAATGAAATTTTAAAGGTAGCACGCAAGAAATTTACTTTGGAATGGCAGAAAAATACCACATATAGGTAGTTACTAGCACAAATGCCCGTGCATTACTACGGTCACAAAACATTATATGAATACACCAAATAAACGACACTCATGGGGAAAATAACCTTAGAGACGCATCATTGATTCGTGGTAGTCATTCGGGAGGATACACATCATGAGCAACAATGCAGAGATCAAACCACAGCTAGACATTACCATTCTAATCTTAATACCCAGCTGACACGTAAACCCGTGAGATTATAAAATGAAGTTTGATTTTTTTCTAAACCAAGGTCCAAATCCTACACCGTTCTTCCAATAGCCATCGTGCTTATGGGCATAGTTGTGGCGGACGATCATGAGCCATAGAATGTGCGTGGTTCACATGTCACATCCAAAATCATTAGGAATGCTCCCATCTTCTGAAGCTGCAAACAAACCCAATACATGGGGTCGCAACATTGCCATCTTCTTGACCTGTAAATACTGATATATCACTGAACAATTCTAAAAAATGGAAATAAATCAGTATTAGAAAAGTTTAGCATATATGTAGTGCCCCATTACTTTGGTGCCTTGGATCTTCCAAAGTGCTAGATAATTGAAGTGCGGAACAAAATTGGCGTGCAACCGTATGTGGCGAGCAGCGGCGAGGTGGTTTCCTTACCTTGTACGGACATCGTCATCCTTTTCACCCTTTAAGCTTAATACAAAACGCGCAGATCTCTGATGTCTACGTTCCCCCTCCTTTCCTGTAGACAGTGTTGGGCCTCCAAGAGCAGAGGTTTGTAGAACAGCAGCAAGTTTTCCCTTAAGTGGATCACCCAAGGTTTATCGAACTCGTGGAGGAAGAGGTCAAAGATATCGCTCTCATGCAACCCCGCAACCACAAAGCAAGAAGTCTCTTGTGTCCCCAACACACCTAATAGGTGCACTAGTTCGGCGAAGAGATAGTGAAATACAGGTGGTATGAATAAGTATGAGCAAGTAGCAACGGTGCCGTAAAATAGCTTGCGGGCGTGTAGTTGATGGTGGTAGTATTGCAGCAGTAGTAACACAGTGAAACAGTAAACAAGCAGTAGTAACGCAGCAGTATTTAGGAACAAGGCCTAGGGATTAGACTTTCACTAGTGGACACTCTCAACATTGATCACATAACAGAATAGATAAATGCATACTCTACACTCTTGTTGGATGATGAACACATTGCGTAGGATTACACGAACCCTCAATGCCGGAGTTAACAAGCTCCACAATTAATGTTCATATTTTAGTAACCTTATAGTGTAAGATAGATCAAAAGACTAAACCAAGTACTAACATAGCATGCACACTTGTCACCTTCATGCATATGTAGGAGGAATAGATCACATCAATACTATCATAGCAATAATTAACTTCATAATCTACAAGAGATCATGATCATAGCATAAACCAAGTACTAACACGGATGCACACACTGTCACCATTACATCGTGCAGGAGGAATAGACTACTTTAATAACATTGCTAGAGTAGCACATAGATAAATTGTGATACAAACACATTGCAATCATAAAGAGATATAAATAAGCACTTCACTATGCCATTCAACAGTGAATAAGTATTCTGTGAAATATAGCCTAAGAGACCCACACGGTGCACACACTAGTCACCTTTACACACGTGGGACAAGGAGTCTCCGGAGATCACATAAGTAAAACTCACTTGACTAGCATAATGACATCTAGATTACAAGCATCATCATATGAATCTCAATCATGTAAGGAAGCTCATGAGATTATTGTATTGAAGCACATATGAGAGAGATGAACCACATAGCTACCGGTACAGCCCCGAGCCTCGATGGAGAACTACTCCCTCCTCATGGGAGCAAGCAGCGGTGATGAAGATGGCGGTGGAGATGGCAGCGGTGTCGATGGAGAAGCCTTCCGGGGCACTTCCCCGTCCCGGCGGCGTGCCGGAACGGAGACTCTCGTCCCCCGGATCTTGGCTTCGCGATGGCGGCGGCTCCGGAAGGTTTACGTGGGTTTCGTCCAACGCCTCGGGGTTTTCGCGACGGAGGCTTTATATAGGCGAAGAGGCGGCGCGAGAGGGCTTCGGGGGCCCACACCATAGGGCGGCGCGGCCCCCTCTCGGCCGCGCCGGGGTGTGGTGTGGGGCCCCCGTGGCTCCCTCCGGCGGCTCTCGGGTGTTCTGGATGGTTCCGGGAAAAATAGGAACACTGGGCGTTGATTTCGTCCGATTCCGAGAATATTTCGTTACTAGGATTTCTGAAACCAAAAACAGCGAGAAAACGAGAACTGGCACTTCGGCATCTTGTTAATATGTTAGTTCCGAAAAATGCACGAATATGACATAAAGTGTGCATAAAACATGTAGATAACATCAATAATGTGGCATGGAACATAAGAAATTATCGATACGTCGGAGACGTATCAGCATCCCCAAGCTTAGTTCCGCTCGTCCCGAGCGGGTAAAACGATAACACGGATAATTTCGGAGTGACATGCCATCATAACCTTGATCATACTATTTGTAAAGCATATGTAGTGAATGCAGCGATCAAAACAATGTATATGACATGAGTAAACAAGTGAATCATAAAGCAAAGACTTTTCATGAATAGCACTTCAAGACAAGCATCAATAAGTCTTGCATAAGAGTTAACTCATAAAGCAATAATTCAAAGTAAAGGCATTGAAGCAACACAAAAGAAGATTAAGTTTCAGCGGTTGCTTTCAACTTATAACATGTATATCTCATGGATATTGTCAACATAGAGTAATATAACAAGTGCAATATGCAAATATGTAGGAATCAATGCACAGTTCACACAAGTGTTTGCTTCTTGAGGTGGAGAGAAATAGGTGAACTGACTCAACATTGAAAGTAAAAGAATGGTCCTCATAGAGGAAAAGCATCGATTGCTATATTTGTGCTAGAGCTTTGATTTTGAAAACATGAAACAATTTTGTCAACGGTAGTAATAAAGCATATGTATCATGTAAATTATATCTTATAAGTTGCAAGCCTCATGCATAGTGTACTAATAGTGCCCGCACCTTGTCCTAATTAGCTTGGACTACCGGATCATCACAATGCACATGTTTTGACCAAGTGTCACAATGGGGTACCTCTATGCCGCCTCGTACAAAGGTCTAAGGAGAAAGCTCGCATTGGATTTCTCGCTATTGATTATTCTTCAACTTAGACATCCATACCGGGACAACATAGACAACGGATAATGGACTCCTCTTTTATGCATAAGCATATAACAACAATTAATAATTTTCTCATTTGAGATTGAGGATATATGTCCAAAACTGAAACTTCCACCATGGATCATGGCTTTAGTTAGCGGCCCAATGTTCTTCTCAAACAATATGCATGCTTAACCATAAGGTGGTAGATCTCTCTTACTTCAGATAAGACGAACATGCATAGCAACTCACATGAAATTCAACAATGAATAGTTGATGGCGTCCCCAGTGAACATGGTTATCGCACAACAAGCAACTTAATAAGAGATAAAGTGCATAAGTACATATTCAATACCACAATAGTTTTTAAGCTATTTGTCCCATGAGCTATATATTGCAAGGTGAATGATGGAATTTAAAGGTAGCACTCAAGCAATTTACTTTGGAATGGCGGAGAAATACCATGTAGTAGGTAGGTATGGTGGACACAAATGGCATAGTGGTTGGCTCAAGTATTTTGGATGCATGAGAAGTATTCCCTCTCGATACAAGGTTTAGGCTAGCAAGGCTTATTTGAAACAAACACAAGGATGAACCGGTGCAGCAAAACTCACATAAAAGACATATTATAAACATTATAAGACTCTACACCGTCTTCCTTGTTGTTCAAACTGAATACTAGAAATTATCTAGACCTTAGAGAGACCAAATATGCAAACCAAATTTTAGCATGCTCTATGTATTTCTTCATTAGTAGGTGCAAAGTATATGATGCAAGAGCTTAAACATGAGCACAACAATTGCCAAGTATCACATTACCCAAGACATTATAGCAATTACTACATGTATCATTTTCCAATTCCAACCATATAACAATTTAACGAAGAAGAAACTTCGCCATGAATACTATGGGTAAAGCCTAAGGACATATTTGTCCATATGCTACAGCGGAGCGTGTCTCTCTCCCACACAAGCATGATGTAATCCAATTTATTCAAACACAAACAAAAATAAAAGCATACAGACGCTCCAAGTAAAGTACATAAGATGTGATGGAATAAAAATATAGTTTCAGGGGAGGAACCTGATAATGTTGTCGATGAAGAAGGGGATGCCTTGGGCATCCCCAAGCTTAGACGCTTGAGTCTTCTTAGAATATGCAGGGGTGAACCACCGGGGCATCCCCAAGCTTAGAGCTTTCACTCTTCTTGATCATAGTATATCATCCTCCTCTCTTGACCCTTGAAAACTTCCTCCACACCAAACTCGAAACAAACTCATTAGAGGGTTAGTGCATAATCAAAAACTCACATGTTCAGAGGTGACACAATCATTCTTAACACTTCTGGACATTGCTCAAAGCTACTGGAAGTCAATGGAACAAGGAAATCCATCCCACATAGCAAAAGAAGCAATGCGAAATAAAAGGCAGAATCTGTCAAAACAGAACAGTCCGTAAAGACGAATTTTAAAATGGCACCAGACTTGCTCAGATGAAAATACCCATATTGAATGAAAGTTGCGTACATATCTAAGGATCACTCACGTAAATTGGCATAATTTTCTGAGTTACCTACAGAGAATTAGGACCAGATTCGTGACAGCAAGAAAACAGTTTCTGCGCAGTAATCCAAATCTAGTATTGACTTTACTATCAAAGACTTTACTTGGCACAACAAAACACAAAACTAAGATAAGGAGAGGTTGCTACAGTATTAAACAACTTCCAAGACAAAAATATAAAACAAAGTACTGTAGAAAAATAACACATGGGTTATCTCCCAAGAAGTTCTTTCTTTATAGCCATTAAGATGGGCTCAGCAGTTTTAATGATGCACTTGCAAGAAATAGTATTTGAAGCAAAAGAGAGCATCAAGAAGCAAATCCAAAACACATTTAAGTCTAACATGCTTCCTATGAAAAGGAACCTTGTACACAAATAAATTCATGAAGAGCAAAATGACAAGATCAGGAAGATAAAACAAGTGTAGCTTCAAAAATTTCAGCACATAGAGAGGCATTTTAGTAACATGAAAATTTCTACAACCATATTTTCCTCTCTCATAGTAACTTTCAGTAGCATCATGAGCAAACTCAACAATATAACTATCACATAAAGCATTCTTATCATGAGTCTCATGCATAAAATTATTACTCTCCACATAAGCATAATCAATTTTATTAGATGTAGTGGGAGCAAATTCAACAAAGTAGCTATCATTATTATTCTCATCAAGTGTTGGAGGCATAGTATAATCACAACAAAATTTACTCTCCATAGTAGGTGGCAACAAAAGACCACTATCATTATAATCATCATATATGGGAGGCAAAGTATCATCAAAGAAAATTTTCTCCTCAATGCTTGGGGGACTAAAAAGATCATGAAAACCAGCTTCCCCAAGCTTAGAACTTTCTATATCATTATCAACAATGGTGTTCAAAGCGTTCATACTAATATTACTACCGAGCATGCAAATAAGATTCCATAGGTTTTTTAATTTTCGCATCAAACAATCCATGTTTTAAATCAGGAAATAGAATAAGAAGCTCATTCTTGTCCATTATGCCAAACTAGTGTAAACAAGAAACAAAAAGTTGCAATTGCAGGATCTAAAGGAAATAGCTTCGAGTACTTACAACGCCGGAGAATAGCTTAGTAGCCGAGATCCGGAGTGTGAGTACCTTTTACCTTTCCTCCCCGGCAACGGCGCTAGAAAATAGCTTGATGTCTACGTTCCCCCTCCTTTCCTGTAGACAGTGTTGGGCCTCCAAGAGCAGAGGTTTGTAGAACAACAGCAAGTTTTCCCTTAAGTGGATCACCCAAGGTTTATCGAACTCAGGGAGGAAGAGGTCAAAGATATCCCTCTCATGCAACCCCGCAACCACAAAGCAAGAAGTCTCTTGTGTCCCCAACACACCTAATAGGTGCACTAGTTCGGCGAAGAGATAGTGAAATACAGGTGGTATGAATAAGTATGAGCAGTAGCAACGATGCCGAAAAATAGCTTGCGGGCGTGTAGTTGATGGTGGTAGTATTGCGACGAGTAGTAACACAGTGAAACAAGTAAACAAGCAGTAGTAACGCAGCAGTATTTAGGAACAAGGCCTAGGGATTAGACTTTCACTAGTGGACACTCTCAACATTGATCACATAACGGAATAGATAAATGCATACTCTACACTCTTGTTGGATGATGAACACATTGCGTAGGATTACACGAACCCTCAATGCCGGAGTTAACAAGCTCCACAATTAATGTTCATATTTTAGTAACCTTATAGTGTAAGATAGATCAAAAGACTAAACCAAGTACTAACATAGCATGCACACTCGTCACCTTCATGCATATGTAGGAGGAATAGATCACATCAATACTATCATAGCAATAATTAACTTCATAATCTACAAGAGATCATGATCATAGCATAAACCAAGTACTAACACGGATGCACACACTGTCACCATTACATCGTGCAGGAGGAATAGACTACTTTAATAACATTGCTAGAGTAGCACATAGATAAATTGTGATACAAACACATTGCAATCATAAAGAGATATAAATAAGCACTTCACTATGCCATTCAACGGTGAATAAGTATTCCGTGAAATATAGCCTAAGAGACCCACACGGTGCACACACTCGTCACCTTTACACACGTGGGACAAGGAGTCTCCGGAGATCACATAAGTAAAACTCACTTGACTAGCATAATGACATCTAGATTACAAGCATCATCATATGAATCTCAATCATGTAAGGCAGCTCATGAGATTATTGTATTGAAGCACATATGAGAGAGATGAACCACATAGCTACCGGTACAGCCCCGAGCCTCGATGGAGAACTACTCCCTCCTCATGGGAGCATCAGCGGTGATGAAGATGGCGGTGGAGATGGCAGCGGTGTCGATGGAGAAGCCTTCTGGGGGCACTTCCCCGTCCCGGCGGCGTGCCGGAACAGAGACTCCTGTCCCCCAGATCTTAGCTTCGCGATGGCGGCGGCTCTGGAAGGTTTCTGTGGGTTTCGTCCAACGCCTCAGGGTTTTCGCGACGGAGACTTTATATAGGCGAAGAGGCGGCGCAGGAGGGCTTCTGGGGGGCCCACACCATAGGGCGGCGCGGCCCCCCTCTGGCCACGCCAGGGTGTGGTGTGGGGCCCCCAGGGCTCCCCTCTGGCGGCTCTCGGGTGTTCTGGATGGTTCCGGGAAAAATAGGAATCTGGGCGTTGATTTCATCCGATTCCGAGAATATTTCGTTACTAGGATTTCGAAACCAAAAACAGCGAGAAAACGAGAGCCGACACTTCGGCATCTTGTTAATAGGTTAGTTCCAGAAAATGCACGAATATGACATAAAGTGTGCATAAAACATGTAGATAACATCAATAATGTGGCATGGAACATAAGAAATTATCGATACGTCGGAGACGTATCAATCTCCTACGGGTACTCGAATTTTTTTGGCGCGCCTTTAAATTTTCTATCAAGCCGAGCCCTCCATGATTACTGCTATTGAAAGTCCTACTCCGCAAATACTATTTTTCTCAAACAAAAAAATTAGCACATACGTATGTAGCTTGTAACCTTTTTGGCCACACTGTTGTGGAATCTGCAATCCCTCAGCATGTATCATATCTTGGAAAGATGCGCGCTAGTGTGTAGAATTACCTGCAATAGCACACTTGCTCCATGGTAGTTCTTGAGAACGGCATGTGTACATAGTGTTGCTCAGTACCAGCATGCAAAGGTGCAGAGTTTGCTCTGTCCATTGAGTAAGCCAGCTTGCCAATACTTCAATTTATTAAGGCTGATCTTTTTCATCGAAGTAGATTCAGGAGCAGAGCTCAGCCAAGACATGAAATAGTATTACAATCGGCAGCAGCGCAAGGGCGCAAACGCAAGTAGCGGACTAATGGATATAGGATCTAGACTCCCTACACATACAAGAATGAACAGATCCAACTCCATCAACGTTGAAAACGCAAATCCACATCAAGGGAAAAATGGGGAGAGCAAATCCAGACCGGAGAAGTAAAATAAACCAAGATGAGATCCAATTTCAGTTCGCTGCCTCAATTCTTGACGCCGGCGGCCGCGTACGTGAGGAAAAATCGCCCTTCTCCCACTACCTAATCCCCTTTCCTGTTGCCTCCTCTACGCCCTTCTCTCAGCAGCGAGCGCCTACGACCGCCCTCAACAACGGCAGCGAGAGCCTCGAGCAGTAGATCGGGCGACCTCCTTGCTCTTGTCCCCCTCAACCTTGGCCATGAATTCATCATTCCTGGTTTTCCCCATCCACCATGGCCACGAACAAAGGTGAGAGGACATGCGGGATGGATGGTCCCCGCCTCTCCGGGTGGACTCTGGCGGGGCGGGCGGCAGAGGTATGTGGTGGTGGCGCTGGAAGGAGTAGAGATAGAAGCGCCGACGAAGGAAAGTGCAGGGGACGGACCAAACCAGTGTGAGTTCTTTCCAGGACGAACCGTTTTTTCCTAGGCGGTGGCATCTGGTGTAATTTAGGTCAAAACTAAGGGCAATTAAAAACAGACCAACAAGAAACTCTTTTGCTTTTATTATTAGGTATAGATGGTGGACACAAATGGCATGAGTTTTGGCTCAAGGTTTTTGGATGCACGAGAAGCATTTTCTCTCAGTACAAGGCTTTGGCTAGCAAGGTTGTTTGAAGCAAACACAAGTATGAACTGGTACAGCAAAAACTTACACAAGAACATATTGCAAGCATTATAAGACTCTACACTGTCTTCCTTGTTGTTCAAACACTTTTACCAGAAAATATCTAGACCTTAGAGAGACCAATCATGCAAACCAAATTTCAACAAGCTCTACGGTAGTTCTCCACTAATAGATTTAAACTACATGATGCAAGAGCTTAAACATGATCTACTTGAGAGCTCAAAACAATTGCCAAGTATCAAATTATTCAAGATAATATACCATTTACCACATGAAGCATTTTCTGTTTCCAACCAAATAGCAATCAACGAAGCGGCTTTCAACTTCGCCATGAACATTAAAGTAAAGCTAAGAACACCAGTGTTCAATATGAAAAAGAGGAGCTTGTCTCTCTCCAATACAAGGATTGCTGGGACCTGAATTTATTCAAACATAAACAAAAATAAAAACAAACAGACGCTCCAAGTAAAGAACATACGATGTGACAGAATAAAAATATAGTTTCACTAGAAGTGACCTGATAAGTTTGTTGATGAAGAAGGGGATGCCTTGGGCATCCCCAAGCTTAGATGCTTGAGTCTTCTTGAAATATGCATGGATGAACCACGGGGGCATCCCCAAGCTTAGACTTTTCACTCTTCTTGATCATATCATATCATCCTCCTCTCTTGACCCTTGGAAATTTCCTCCACACCAAACTTAAAGCAATCTCATTAGAGGGTTAGTGCATAATAAAAATTCACATGTTCAGAGAGGACACAATCATTCTTAACACTTCTGGACATTACCCAAGGCTACTGAAATTTAATGGAGCAAAGAAATCCACTCAACACAGTAAAAGAGGCAATGTGAAATAAAAGGCAGAATCTGTCAAAACAGAACAGTCCGTAAAGAAGAATTTTTCTGAGGCACTTAACTTGCTCAGATGGAAAAACTCAAAACTATATAATGAAAGTTGCGTACATATCTGAGGATCATGCATGAATTGTCGCTGATTTTTTTGATTCTTCTACAGAGAGAAAAATGCGAATTCGTGACAGACAAGAAATCTGTTTCTGCGCAGAAATCCAAATCTAGTATCAACATTCTATTAGAGACTTTAATTGGCACAACAATGCATGAAATAAAGATACAAAGGTACTGCTACAGTAGTAACAAGCACCTTGACTCAAATATAAAACAAAAATTGCAGAAATAAAATAATGGGTTGTCTCCCATAAGCGCTTTTCTTTAACGCCTTTCAGCTAGACGCAGAAAGTGCAAATCAAGTAACATCAAGAGATGAAGCATCAACAGAGGAGTTTCTAGTTTTCTCAACTATGCATTGTATCTTATGTATGTAAGAAGCTCCTTTTTCATTACTTTTAGGCTTACTATCCTCCTCAAATAAATTTTCAGGAACAATCCAATCAAAATTCTTTTCTAGTGCCTCATGCATTCCTATGAGTTTATAAGGTATTGGTATTTTAATCTCCCTCTCACAATTGGCTTCATTAATGTACTTAAGCCTATCTTTTTCCATCCTTTCAATGGTACTTGCAAAATTGGTATAAAAGCCAAGCATCTTATGTCTAATAAAGACTTTCTTAGCTTCTCTAGCTACATCACCAAATTCTTTAAGAAGGGTTTGTAAAACAAAATCTTTCTTTTCTCCTTCTTCCATATCACCAAGTGTAAGAAACATATGTTGCATTATAGGATTAAGACTAACAAATCTAGCTTCCAACATGCGCACTAAACAAGCAGCAGCAGTTTCATAATCAGGAGCAAGTTCTACCAAGATCTATCTTCAAAATCTTCAGCCTTACTAACATGAGTGAAAAATTCTTCTATATTATCTCTTCCAATGATAGACCCACTTCCTACTGATATATCTTTCAAAGTGAACTTAGGGTGAAGCATGATGAAATAAACAAAAGTAAACTGATAAAGTAAATGCAAGTAACTAATTTTTTGTGTTTTTGATATAAGAAAGCAAACAAGACATAAAAATAAAATAAAGTAAAGCAAGACAATAAACAAAGTAAAGAGATTGGATGAGAGACTCCCCTTGCAGCGTGTCTTGATCTCCCCGGCAACGGCGCTAGAAAAAGAGCTGCTTGTGGCGTGTAGCAACAGCTTCCTTGTGACGGTAAAGCACACATCCGTTGGGAACCCCAAGAGGAAGGTATGATGAGTACAGCAGCAAGTTTTCCCTCAGTAAGAAACCAAGGTTTATCGAACCAGTAGGAGATGAAGGCCACGTGAAGGTTTTGGTGGAGGAGTGTAGTGCGGCGCAACACCAGGGATTCCGGCGCCAACGTGGAACCTGCACAACACAATCAAGATACTTTGCCCCAACTTAACAGTGAGGTTGTCAATCTCACCGGCTTGCTGAAAACAAAGGATTAAACGTATGGTGTGGAGAATGATGTTTGCTTGTAGAAAACAACAGAGAACAGTGATTGCAGTAGAATGTATTTCAGATGTAAAAGAAAAGGACCGGGGTCCACAGTTCACTAGTGGTATCTCTCCAATAAGATAAATAGCATGTTGCGTGAACAAATTACAGTTGGGCAATTGACAGAATAGAGATGCACATACATATCATGATGACTACTATGAGATTTACTTAGGCCATTACGACAAAGAACATAGACCGCCATCCAGCATGCATCTATGCCTAAAAAGTCCATCTTCAGGTTAGCATCCGCACCCCCTCCAGTATTAAGTTGCAAACAACAGACAATTGCATTAAGTATGGTGTGTAATGTAATCAACACAAATATCCTTAGACAAAGCATCGATGTTTTATCCCTAGTGGCAACAGCACATCCACAACCTTAGAACTTTTTGTCACTGTCCGAGATTCAATGGAGGCATGAACCCACTATCGAGCATAAATACTCCCTCTTGGAGTCACAAGTATCAACTTGGCCAGAGCCTCTACTAGCAACGGAGAGCATGCAAGAACATAAATAGCACATATATGATAGATCAATAATCAACTTGACATAGTATTCAATATTCATCGGATCCCAACAAACACAACATGTAGCATTACAAATAGATGATCCCGATCATGATAGGCAGCTCACAAGATCTAAACATGATAGCACAAGAGGAGAAGACAACCATCTAGCTATCTGCTATGGACCCGTAGTCCAAGGATGAACTACTCACACATCAGTCCGGAGGCGGGCATGGTGATGTAGAGCCCTCCGGTGATGATTCCCCTCTCCGACAGGGTGCCGGAGGCGATCTCCTGAATCCCCCGAGATGGGATTGACGGCGGCGGCGTCTCTGGAACTTTTTCCGTATCGTGGCTCTCGGTACTAGGGTTTTCGCGACGGAGGGATTAAGTAGGCGAAGGGGCAGTGCAGGGGAGTGCCCGAGGGGCCCACACCATATGACGGCGCGACCAGGGGTGGGGCCGCGCCGCCCTATGGGGTGGCCGCCTCGCGGCCCTTCTCTGTCTCCTCTTCGGTGTTCTGGAACCCTCCGTTGAAAATAAGACCGTGGGCTTTTGTTTCGTCCAATTCCGAGAATATTTCCTGTGTAGGATTTCTGAAACCAAAAACAGCAGAAAACAGGAACTGGCGCTTCGGCATCTTGTTAATAGGTTAGTACTGGAAAATGCATAAAAACATTATAAATTATGACTAAAACATGTTGGTATTATCATAAAACTAGCATGGAACATAAGAAGTTATAGATACGTTGGAGACATATCAAGAGGTGCCAGTAGAATGAACATGATGGTAGCGACCGTATAATGCTTTTGTATTGTACAATATTTAAACGAACTTCATGCGAAGCAACACATGAACAAATTTAATGGCATACGAGATCTGCAAATAACTATACAAAACATGACTAAAGAAATATGTGGATGCACACAGGTGTCAGTAGAATGAACAGGATGGTAGCAACCGGATAATGCTTTTGTACTGTACAATATTTAAACGGACTTCATGCGAAGCAACACATCAAGAAAGTTAATGGCATATGAGATCTGCAAATAACTATACAAAACATGAATAAAGAAACACCTCGATCAAAGGGGCCAGAGTACTTAACAAGCTGCGGCGGGGTGGACGGGGGCGGCAGCTTGCATTCCAGCGGCGGCGAACGCGGGAGACTGATAACGCGTGAAGCACACGTCCGTTGGGAACCCCAAGAGGAAGGTGTGATGCGTACAGCAGCAAGTTTTCCCTCAGAAAGAAACGGAGGTTATCGAACCAGTAGGAGCCAAGAAGCACGTGAAGGTTGTTGGTGGAGGAGTGTAGTGCGGCGCAACACCAGTGAAACTGGCGCCAACGTGGAACCTGCACAACACAATCAAGATACTTTGCCCCAACGTAACAGTGAGGTTGTCAATCTCACCGGCTTGCTGAAAACAAAGGATTAAGCGTATCGAGTGGAAGATGGTGTTTGTTTGCAAAGAACGAGTAAAGAACAATGATTGCGATAGATTGTATTCAGATGTAAAAGAATGGACCGGGGTCCACGAGTTCACTAGTGGTGTCTCTCCAATAAGATAACTAACATGTCGGGTGAACAAATTACGGTGTGGGCAATTGACAAATAAAGATTCAATACATATCAATGATGATTACTATGAGATTTAATCAGGGCATTACGACAAAGTACATAGACCGCTATCCAGCATGCATCTATGCCTAAATAATCCACCTTCGGGTTAGCATCTGCACCCCCTCCAGTATTAAGTTGTAAAAAACAGATAATTGCATTAAGTATGTTGCGTAATGTAATCAACACAAATATCCTTAGACAAAGCATCGATGTTTTATCCCTAGTAGCAACAGCACTTCCACAACCTTAGAACTTTCCGTCACTTGTCCCGGATTAAATGGAGGCATGAACCCACTATCGAGCATAAATACTCCCTCTTGGAGTTACAAGTATCAACTTGGCCAGAGCCTCTACTAGCAACGGAGAGCATGCAAGATCATAAACAACACATATATAATAGATTGATAATCAACTTGACATAATATTCTAGATTCATCAGATCCCACCAAACACAACATGTAGCATTACAAATAGATGATCTTGATCATGTTAGGCAGCTCACAAGATCTAAACAATGATAGCACACGCGGAGAAGACAACCATCTAGCTACTGCTATGGACCCATAGTCCAAGGATGAACTACTCACGCATCAATCCGGAGGCGGACATGATGATGTAGAGCCCCTCCGGTGATGATTCCCCTCTCCGGCAGGGTGCCGGAGGCGATCTTCTGAATCCCCCGAGATGGGATTGGCGGCGGCGGCGTCTCTGGAAGGTTTTCCGTATCGTGGCTCTCGGTACAGAGGGTTTCGCGACGAAGGCTTTAAGTAGGCGGAAGGGCGGAGTCGGAGGAGTCACGGGGCCCCCACACGCTACGGCCACGCGGGCCCCCCTAGGCCGCGCCGCCCTAGTGTGGCGGCGCCCCGTGGCCCCACTTCGTTTCCCCCTCGGTCTTCTGGAAGCTTCGTGGAAAAATAAGACCCTGGGCGTTGATTTCGTCCAATTCCGAGAATATTTCCTTTGTAGGATTTCTGAAACCAAAAACAGCAGAAAACAGCAACTGGCGCTTCGGCATCTTGTTAATAGGTTAGTGCCGGAAAATGTATAATAATGCTGTAAAGTGTGTGTAAAACATGCAAGTATTGTCATAAAAGTAGCATGGAAGATAAGAAATTATAGATACGTTTGAGACGTATCAAGCATCCCCAAGCTTAGTTCCTACTCGCCCTCGAGTAGGTAAACGATAACACAAATAATTTCTGAAGTGACATGGTACCAACATAATCTTGATCAACATTATTATAAAGCATATGAGATGAATGGAGTGATCTGAAGCAAAAGATTGCTAACAAAAGATGATGACTAAACAAATGAATCATATAGCAAAACTTTTCATGAATACTACTTTCAAGACAAGCATCAACAAGACTTGCATAAGAGCTAACTCATAAGCAATAAATTCAAAGTAGAATGCACAAGGATGATTAAGTTTCAGCAGTTGCTTTCAACTTGTAACATGTATATCTCATGGATATTTGTCAACATAGAGTAGTATAATAAGTGCAATAAGTAAAAATGTAAGAATCAATGCACACAGTTAACACAAGTGTTTGCTTCTAAGATAGAAAGAAGTAGGTAGACTGACTCAACATAAAGTAAAAGAATGACCCTTCGCAGAGGGAAGCATGGATTACTATTTTTGTGCTAGAGATTTTATCTATTATATACTAAAAGCACAATATCGGGTTATGTTTTCGAGGCACCACGTTAATCCACATCGTCTAAATTATTTAGACACTTAGATATATAATTTACGGTTAGGATTTAATAGGAGAACCAGCGTTACATTACACTTATAATTTAATTACGTAACCACCAGACGTGGCATGTCATCCATCCAATTCATGAAAAAGTGTTACGGAACATCTATGCAATTTAATTAAATAACCTTCTAACAAGGCAGGTCACGCTCAAAAAAAAAACAAGGCAGGTCACGTTTAATTCAAGTAGTCTGATTTAATAGGAGAACCAGAGTTGCGGGACACATATAATTTAATTAAGTAACCATCATACGTGGCAGGCCAGCAATCTAATTTATGGAAAAAGAGTTACGTTACATCTATGCAATTTAATTGCATAACATTCTAACAAGGCAGGTCACGCTCAAAAAAAAGGCATGTCACGTTTAATTCAGGGAGTCTCCGTCCAGATCTTATCCAAACCATAGTTAAAAGGAGACCTTCTAAACTCTAGCTATATACGTAGTCTCCAAAGTTAGTCAGCTACTTTAAAAGAAGGTCCAAAGCTGATTGGTGAATATAAAAGAAATTCCAAAGATAATCGATGATTGTAAAAATAGTTCAAAGCCGATCAGTGATTATAAAAAACTCAAAAATGGTCTATGTGTACTCTCTCCGTGTTTATTTAGTTTGATCGAAAATATACGATATTAATATCCATAATTTAGATACATATAACGTGAAAATATATTATGTAAAAAATCTAATACAATTTTTTTATTTTAGATATTAATATTTTTTATAAATATTTGGTTAAAGTTTGCAAAGTTTGGCTTTGACAAAACCGAGAACATGCGCAACAGTTAGGAACAAAGGGAGTAGGTAGGAGAAACTAGCTCTAGAAATCCAAAACATATCGGTTATCTAAACTGAAATCTCTATAACTGATCGGTCCATGTTTAAAAAGAAACTAATCAATACAAAAACGTGAGCATAGAATGACTGAACTAGAAAGTAGGATTAGTGGAGAGAGAGTTAAGAGGTAGATAAAATAACATCGTGTCGGTTGGAAAATAGCATTTTAAATTGTGAAATATCAATAAATATAGTTAACAATACGTAAATATATTGCTTTAACGTGTGAAAATAAATTAAGAAAACAAAAATTTAAAAAGTACATTATTTTGAGTAACATGTCCATGTACCAATTACCGGTCAAAGTTGTGTACCCTAGATTTACTTTGTCTAACATGTAATGTATTTCATATATATTCATAGCAATGTGCGAATGTCATGTATTTTCCGAACAAATGAAGGAACACAATGTAGGAAGATCAAATTAAATAAAATTTAAATATTATTGTTTAGTTGAGCTGTATATTGACTTGGGGAATTTTTTCTATTTATTTTATGAATAAAAATTATTATATTTGATTAGAAATGCCTAAATATCGTATGGTTGGTGCTCAAGTAAACCCTAACTATTTAGCAAATTGATTGTTAACTTAGTCTGCCGATTTAAAATCACATAAAAAATACTAGCTACCTCTAAATTATCTCAATTGTGTATACCGAACAAATTGCACACATTAATATTATAATTATAGTGTTTTTGGAAAAAAATCCGATAATCATTTACCCAAAAACGAGCGATGATTAATGATATTTTATATACATGTGATTTTATTTTGTATGGGTGGCGGCTATAGACTTCTTATTATTTTTCTATCACATAATGTGAATGTCCATGAGTCCATAAATTTATTTCATGGTAAATTTCAACATTCTAACAATAATACTCCTCTTTACAATATAACAACTAATGATGATGACCATTTGTATAAAAAAGAAAATATGATTAAACATGTTATATGATGTTCTCTATTGTTACACAACCATATAATATATTTACACATTGTGACACGTTCTGAATATACAAGATTACTGACAAGATATGAATATACAAGATTTATATAATTAAAGAACAATGAGACCAATAATTAAATATTATAAGTGTTGCCCTCGCATTTGCGAGGGCCACCTTGCTAGTTTTGAAAACATAGAAACAATTTTGTCAACGGTAGTAATAATTCATATGTGCTATGCATAATACTTCCTACAAGTTGCAAGCCTCATGCATAGAGTACTAATAGTGCTCGCACCTTGTCCTAATTAGCTTGGATTAACACGGATTATCATTGCATGACATATGTTTCAACCAAGTGTCACAAAGGGGTACCTCTATGCCGCATGTACAAAGGTCCTAGGAGATCAATTGCATTTGATTTCTCATTTTTAACAGATCTCAACTTAGGACATCCATACCGGGACAACATAGACAACACATAATTGACTCCTCTTTTAATGCATAAGCATTCAACAACAAATAATATTCTCATAAGAGATTGAGGTTGTATGTCCAAACTGAAAACTTCCACCATGATACATGGCTTTGGTTAGCGGTCCAATGTTCTTCTCTAACAATATGCATACTCAAACCATTTGGTCATGAAAATCACCCTTACTTCAGAAAAAACGAACATGCATAGCATCTCACATGATATCCAACAAAGGTAAAAAGTTGATGGCGTCCCCAGAAACATGGTTACCGCTCAACAAGCAACTTATAAGAAATAAGACACATAACTACATATTCATCACCACAATAGTTTTTAAGCTATTTGTCCCATGAGCTATATATTGCAAAGATAAAGGAATGAAATTTTAAAGGTAGCACTCAAGTAATTTACTTTGGAATGGCAGAAAATACCACATAGTAGGTAGATATGGTTGACACAAATGGCATGGGTTTTGGCTCAAGGTGTTTGGATGCACGAGAAGCATTTCCTCTCAGTACAAGGTTTGGGCTAGCAAGGTTGTTTGAAGCAAACACAAGTATGAACAGGTACAGCAAGACTTACACAAGAACATATTGTAAGCATTATAAGACTCTACACTGTCTTCCTTGTTGTTCAAATACTTTACCAGAAAATATCTAGACTTAGAGAGACCAATCATGCAAACCAAATTTTAACAAGCTCTACGGTAGTTCTCCACTAATAGATTAAACTACATGATGCAAGAGCTTAAACATGATCTATGAGAGCTCAAAACAATTGCCCAGTTATTCCAAACCATATGAAGCATTTCCTGATTCCAACCAAATAGCAATCGACGAAGCAATTTCAGCCTTCGCCATGAACATTAAAGCACAACTAAGAACACAAGTGTTCCAAATGAAAAAGCGGAGCGTAATATCTCCAATATAAGGATGGTGGGATCCAACTTTATTCAAACTAAAACAAAAATAAAAGAAAACAGACGCTCCAAGTAAAGAACATAAGATGTGATGGAATAAAAATATAGTTTCACTAGAAGTGACCTGATAAGTTGTCGATGAAGAAGGGGATGCCTTGGGCATCCCCAAGCTTAGATGCTTGAGTCTTCTTAAAATATGCAGGGATGAACCACCGGGGCATCCCCAAGCTTAGACCTTTCACTCTTCTTGATCATATTGTATCATCCTCTTCTCTTGACCCTTGAAAACTTCCTCCACACCAAACTTCAAGCAAACTCATTAGAGGGTTAGTGCATAATCAAAAATTCATATATTCAGAGGTGACATAATCTTTCTTAACACCTCTGGACATTGCACAAATCTTCTGAAAGTTAATGGAACAAACAAACCCATTCAACATAGCAAAAGCGGCAATGCGAAATAAAAGGCAGAATCTATCAAAACAGAACAGTCTGTAAAGACAAATTTTACAGAGGAACTTAACTTGCTCAAACGGAAAAACTCAAAACTAATTAAAGTTGCGTACATATCTGAGGATCACGCACATAAATTGGCAGATTTTTTTGATTTTTCTACAGAGAGTTCTACGCAAATTCGTGACAGACAGCAATTCTGTTTCTATGCATCTACTTTACCATAGAGACTTTACTTGGCACAAAAACATGATAAGGAGAGGTTGCTACAGTAGTAACAACTTCCAAGACTCAACAAAACAGTAGTAAAATAAACACATGGGTTATCTCCCAAGAAGTTCTTTCTTTATAGCCATTAAGATGGGCTCAGCAGTTTTAATGATGATCTCGCAAGAAATAAGAGTTGAAGCAAAAGAGAACATCAAGAAGCAATTTAAAAACACATTTAAGCCTAACCCACTTCCTATGAAAAGGAATCTTGTACACAAATAAATTCATGAAGAACAAAGTGGCAAGCATAGAAAAGCAACACAAGCGCAATTTCAAGATTCTCAACATAAAGAGGGGAAACTTAATATTATTAATATGCATATAACCATGTTTCCCTCTCTCATAATAACTTTCAGTATCATCATGAACAAACTCAACAATATAACTATCACATAAAGCATTCTTATCCACATGCATAAAAGTATCATTACTCTCCACATAAGCATAATCAATTTTATTAGTAATAGTGGGAGCAAAACTATCACATCCATCATTATAATCATCATAAATTTGAGGCATAGAATAATCATAATGAATTTTATCCTCAATAGTAGATGGACTGAAAATATCATATTCATTATTGTAAACATCATATATAGGAGGCATATCATCAACATAAACTTTCTCTTCTATACCCGGAGGACTAAAGAGATCATTTTCACCAAAACCGACCTCCCCAAGCTTAAATTCTTCCATAGCATTAGCAATAATAGTGTTCAAAGATTTCATGCTAAAAACATTGCTACAACTATTTTGCAAACAAAGTTCCATGGGTTTTTTAATTGGGATTTCTATTTTCGTGCCCTCAGGTCCTTAGTTGTACTCAGTTTTCCCCAGCTCCTTAGTTTTTCCTCAGTTTTCCCCAAGCCCTTGTTTGAAACCCGCAGAAGCAGCTCAGACGGCAGGATTCCCGTTTAGTTGACCGTTCTGTCACGTGTGGGGCCGCGTCGTGTGGGGCCGCGTCGTGTGGGCCCGCGTCGCGTGGGGCTGGTAGAAAGGGACCGCGTGGGACGGGACGAGAAGCGTTTGGTTGCACGTGAGCAGGAGCTGGGTTCTGTCTCTCTCGGCCCCAAATTGGCATTATTAAGTGCACCTTTTTCCCCTCTTTCTCTCGTCCTTTTCACCAAATTAGTATAAAATCTAGAGAAGCTTGCATTTCTGACTTTCTTCAATTATTTGTGCCTTTTGGCCCTCGTTGTTTGCCCAATATGGCAGCAAATCTAGTACTCCCTCTGGTCCATATGTATGTAGTTAAATCTAGAAGCAAATCTCCAGGATAATGTACGATAAATTCACAGTCAAAGTAAATCAAGAAAACTAAGTACGGCCAACAAAACATAGTAGACTAGGGATAGATAATCCCTAGATAATATGGATAGATAATAAGTTGCATAAACAGCTGCCAACATAGTAACAGGTTCTTCACAGCACCATCATACTAACATAACAACAAGGGATCCCTAGCTAACAACAAAGGGATCCCAACAACAAACTAGGAGGCAGCAGCAGCAGCACACGTCCAGGACTCCGCCTACCCCATCTGGCTCTGCCTCCACTTGTTGCTCTTGCTCCCCTTGGGAGCCTTGGGCTTGAGCGGAGGCATGCGCCCGGCGGAGATCTCCACCCGCCGCAAGCTGCGGAGGTGCATGCCGAGCGCCTGTGCTTGGCGCGGAAGGAGTGGACGTTCACCGTCGTGCCGACGTTGGGGAAGGTGGTGCTGATGTTCTCGGCATGCGTGACGAGGCGGTTGAAGTCCGTGGCACCGAGTCTCCTGGTGTAGAAGGGGCACTGTAGACCTCCTTGGCGAAGTAGGAGATGTATCGGCCGACCTGCGGCCTCCGCAGGCACTCGGCGAGTCTTGACGTCCTCCTCCTCTTCGTCGCTGCCGACGTCGCTGCCGGACATCCGATCCATATCAAACGGAAACTAGTGAATGAGTTGCAACGATGACTAACGTACATGATAACAAAGTTAAGAAAAACGGAGTCAGCCTCGGTTAGAGTGGACATGATTATATATCTACGGGGAAGGTGTTAGCGAACTAAAGCTCATGCACAATAGATTTGTGCACAGCAATGGTTCGCTGAACCCCGCTCGTAAAAATTGTGCCCAACCATTCATCATAGGCAAAGAAACAGATTCTAGATCTGAACTAGATCCGAACTCGAACACATTCGAGATTATTTGCAAAATTAAACGGTTGATATCTTTTGATTAGTGCATAAAATAACCGATTGAGATCCCATGATTACTTGCATAAATTAACCGATTGAGATCCAATATTACTTGCATAAATTAACCGAACAGCCGAACCCCAAATCTTAAACGAAATCAAGAAGTGATCAAAACAAAATGGAATAAAATCGGCGCAAATATTAGCCCAATACTCATCCATCTACAGATCCATCTACACCAGCAAAAATAGGGTTCAAAAAGGAATGGGGAACAAAAAAGGAAGCAAACCGTAGTTACCTCGTTCCATGGGTCCGCCAGGGAGGTGTCGTAGGGGTTCGGGGGCGGGACGTACGGCACGGGGTCGTAGGGGTCCCATCCCGCCGGGATCTGACTGCCACCGGCGGCAGCAGCCTCCGATGCACCAGCGACGGCGGCAGCGGCGGCGACGTCCGTAGAGGGGACGGCGCCGAAGATGGAGGCGTCGCGCTTCGAGCCTACCTCGACGATGGGATTGGCATTCTCCTTGTCCATCTCTCCGGCGGAGGAAGAGGAAGAGGGAGAGGGAGAGGGTTTTTTGCTTTGAAGAAGATGATGGGACGTGAGAGAGTTGGCGATGCGTGAGAGAGTGAGAGTGACAGAGAGAGTGCGAGGAGGCGTCTATAAAGGCGAGGGGTGGTTAATGCGACCCGCGTCCTACGCGTGCACAGGTGCACGTCTGCACGTCTTGGACTTCTGCAACGCGACACGCGTCCACGATTGTACGTCTAGACTTCTCCACCGCGACCCGCGTCTACGCGTCAACAATTGCACGTGTCCTCGAGTCTAACCCTGGAAATTTAGATATACTCGGGTATACCCTCGAGTCTTATACTAGCATTTTTTGTGTGCTCAATTTTCCCCTCGAGTGCTAATACTGGCTAGTGCAATATACTCAGTTTTACCCTCAAGTGGCTGGTCAACGAGAGAGTCAACAAATGGGATTAACTAGTTAAATGAGTCATTTAATGTGCAAAAAAATCCGAAAAAGAGTGGCACTTACTCATGGAGTCTTTACCACAAATTGCCACTTCTCAAATCATAGATAAATCGTAGATAAATCAAGTTTTACCACAAATTGCCACTTCTCAAATCACCTAGTAGCTATGAAGGTGCATGGTTTTCCACAATAAGCCCTTCCCAAAACAGCTTCCCCCAAATCATACTTTGTCTAAATGAGGCCACAATTCTCACACTCGATGTATATTGGTATTGCAAATAGTTTGAGGTAGGCCAAGATGGGTTTCATTGTACAAAACACGCATTTTCCATTTTTTAAATCTCATATTTGAATCCCTTAGTCTATTTACTACTCGGGTGCCCTTGGTTTCTTTATAGTACTCGGTTTTGCCCTCTCTCTTCACAAATTCTCGCAGACGTGCAACATCGCCCCGATTGGTCTAGCCCATGTCACGCGGATCGTGCCCGCCGACCGTTGATCGTATGATATAGGGAACGGGCGGGATAACCCCTCTCTCTCTCGTTGGCGGTTAATTAGCTTCCACCCTCTAAGTATCGTTGAAGGGCGGTTTTACGTATTATTTTTCACGCGCTAAAAATTATAAACTCTTTTAGGCGTTATTTTTCACGCAAAAAATGATAAACCATCACCGATTTGTTGTTGCCATTACTTTTCACGCAAAAAAAATGATAAACCATCACCAATTTGTTGTTGCCATTACTTTTCACGCAAAAAAATGATAAACCATCAACAATTTGTTGTAGCCATTACTTTTCACGCAAAAAAATTGATAAACCATCACCGATTTGTTGTAGCCATTACTTTTCACGCAAAAAATCATAAACCATCAACAATTTGTTGTAGCCATTACTTTTCACGCAAAAAAATGATAAACCATCACCGATTTGTTGTTGCCATTACTTTTCACGCAAAAAAATGATAAACCATCACCGATTTGTTGTTGCCATTACTTTTCACGCAAAAAAAATGATAAACCATCAACAATTTGTTGTAGCCATTACTTTTCACGCAAAAAATCATAAACCATCTATCTTTGTATAGAATGATAAACCTATCACGTATGATTTTTGAGGTCATTTAGAGAAGGCGAGAAAAAACCTAATTTGTTACAAAAGCTGGTTTCAGTGAGACCTAACCAAATTTGGCATACATGATGGCATACCTATAACAACAAGGAATATCTAAAAGGGAAAGTTTCAGAAAATTTGAAATTTAGAGTGAAAATGATGCCATACATGATGCTGTTTTTCGAGGTTTTGACCTGAAAATGAATTGGGTATTATAAAGGGAAATAAAAAGTTCGAAAAAAGTAAAAACGAAACAATCTATCTATCTATGTATAGAAGATCAGCTGTATGAAATTTGAGGTTATTTAGAGAAGGTAGAAAAAATCACCTTGTTAGAAAAGCTGGTTTCAGCGAGACGAAACGGCATGCGCTTAAGCAAAGTGATTTTTTCGAACATCTCCAAATTACCCCAAATTTTCCATACATGATGCCATACGTGTAACAACAAGGAACCCTATCTAAAAAGTGTCAAAAAAGTTTGCCCAACCGTATAGCTCTATCAAAAAGAACCTCACCATGGCGCTAGTATAATTTTGGGCTTAGTTACAAACTTTCGTTACCTAACCTTCAACACGAAACTTGTTTCAAATCACTTTTGGCGTACAAGAAACAAATCCCACCTTGATTCGAGCACCACAGCCTCCAAACGATGCCGATGCCGATATCGGCATGGTCGAACGACTATGCTCGCTGCCACTGCTAGGTCACCGTCGGGATGCACCGTCAATCCCGTCCCCTCATTCAATCACTGACACACCAGAGATACCGCCGAGGCCAATGCCGAACGTACATGCTGATGCCAATGCCGAACATGCATACACGCCGCTGTGGGCACGGCCACGCCGCCCCGCTATGCTAGACGCCACAGACCACCGCGAGGTCTTTCCCTTCGCCACCACACTCTTCTAGCACCCATCTATACACGCCAGAAAGGAGAGACACTAGTTTTCTCTACATTGCTCGCGTTCGTGTCGGACACGGTCAGTCAAAGTTTTGAGGTAGTCGTCGATGTCGTCGACCATTTCTTCTCTTCTTTGCATGGTTAAACGCGTCTAATTCATATCTATCAAATGCGTCTGGTCTCGCCTCATGCAGTTCTTTGTGGACGTCGATCTCATCTCGGCACCCCGCAGGCCACCTCCTCCGTGCCATCGCTGTAGAGCTCCGTTTAAAAATCTAGGGCTTCCTACCCGTGTATTGCCCATTATATCAGCGCCATGGCCCACTTGTCATTCGATATACCGAAGCCCCACTCGTGCGCGTTTTGGTCAGGGATACACCGATGCTTATGGTCAAACAAAGATGGATGGTCTGACGTGTCTTTGCGGGCTCTACGTGGCCCCACTAGTCACAAGATAACGGTCAACCGTCGGGCAACCGGCCGTTACATCACGTGTGATGGTTTCAGACAAAGGCTAGGGTAAAACTGAGGAAAAACTAAGGAGCTGGGGAAAACTAAGCACAACTAAGGACCCGAGGGCACGAAAATAGAAATCCGTTTTTAATTTTCTCTTCAAACACCTCATGTCCTAACTCAAGATAAATACTATAAAGATCTCTAATTTTTTTGTTGTTTTCCATTAAGCCTAGCTAGTGAAATCACACAACTTAGTGTTCTCAGGAGTATTCATTTTAACAGTAATAAAAACAAGTAAAGCAAACTAAATTAATTAAAGTAAAACAAGTAATTAATTTTTTTGTGTTTTTGATATAAAGGAAGCAAACAAGACAGAAAATAAAATAAAGTAAAGCAAGACAAAAACAAAGTAAAGAGATTGGATGTCGAAGACTCCCCTTGCAGCGTGTCTTGATCTACCCGGCAACGGCGCCAGAAAAAGAGCTTGATAACGCGTGAAGCACACGTCCGTTGGGAACCCCAAGAGGAAGGTGTGATGCGTACAGCAGCAAGTTTTCCCTCAGAAAGAAATGGAGGTTATCGAACCAGTAGGAGCCAAGAAGCGCGTGAAGGTTGTTGGTGGAGGAGTGTAGTGCGGCGCAACACCAGTGAAACCGGCGCCAACGTGGAACCCGCACAACACAATCAAGATACTTTGCCCCAACGTAACAGTGAGGTTGTCAATCTCACCGGCTTGCTGAAAACAAAGGATTAAGCGTATCGAGTGGAAGATGGTGTTTGTTTGCAAAGAACAGTAAAGAACAATGATTGCAGTAGATTGTATTCAGATGTAAAAGAATGGACCGGGGTCCACAGTTCACTAGTGGTGTCTCTCCAATAAGATAACTAACATGTTGGGTGAACAAATTACAGGTGGGCAATTGACAAATAAAGATTCAATACATATCAATGATGATTACTATGAGATTTAATCGGGGCATTACGACAAAGTACATAGACCGCTATCCGAGCATGCATCTATGCCTAAATAATCTACCTTCGGGTTAGCATCCGCACCCCCTCCGGTATTAAGTTGTAAACAACGAGATAATTGCATTAAGTATGGTGCGTAATGTAATCAACACAAATATCCTTAGACAAAGCATCGATGTTTTATCCCTAGTAGCAACGGCACATCCACAACCTTAGAACTTTACATCCATCGTCCCAGATTAAATGGAGGCATGAACCCACTATCGAGCATAAATACTCCCTCTTGGAGTTATAAGTATCAACTTGGCCGAGCCTCTACTAGCAACGGAGAGCATGCAAGAACATAAACAACACATATATAATAGATTGATAATCAACTTGACATAATATTCTAGATTCATCGGATCCCACCAAACACAACATGTAGCATTACAAATAGATGATCTTGATCATGTTAGGCAGCTCACAAGATCTAAACAATGATAGCACAAGCGGAGAAGACAACCATCTAGCTACTGCTATGGACCCATAGTCCAAGGATGAACTACTCACGCATCAATCCGGAGGCGGTCATGATGATGTAGAGCCCCTCCGGTGATGATTCCCCTCTCCGGCAGGGTGCCGGAGGCGATCTCCTGAATCCCCCGAGATGGGATTGGCGGCGGCGGCGTCTCTGGAAGGTTTTCCGTATCGTGGCTCTCGGTACAGAGGGTTTCGCGACGAAGGCTTTAAGTAGGCGGAAGGGCGTGATACGTCTCCGACGTATCGATAATTTCTTATGTTCCATGCCACATTATTGATGTTATCTACATGTTTTATGCACACTTTATGTCATATTCGTGCATTTTCTGGAACTAACCTATTAACAAGATGCCGAAGTGCCGATTCTTTGTTTTCGCTGTTTTTGGTTTCGAAATCCTAGTAACGAAATATTCTCGGAATTGGACGAAATCAACGCCCAGGGTCCTATTTTGCCACGAAGCTTCCAGAAGACCGAAGAGGAGACGAAGTGGGGCCACGAGGTGGCCACACCCTAGGGCGGCGCGGCCCAAGCCCTGGCCGCGCCGGCCTATAGTGTGGGCCCCTCGTGTGGCCCCCTGACCTGCCCTTCCGCCTACTTAAAGCCTCCATCGCGAAACCCCCAGTACCGAGAGCCACGATACGGAAAACCTTACTGAGACGCCACCGCCGCCAATCCCATCTTGGGGGATTCAAGAGATCGCCTCCGGCACCCTACCGGAGAGGGGATTCATCTCCCGGAGGACTCTACGCCGCCATGGTCGCCTCCGGAGTGATGTGTGAGTAGTCTACCCCTGGACTATGGGTCCATAGCAGTAGCTAGATGGTTGTCTTCTCCCCATTGTGCTTAATTGTCGGGTCTTGTGAGCTGCCTAACATGATCAAGATCATCTATCTGTAATTCTATATGTTGCGTTTGTTGGGATCCGATGAATAGAGAATACTTGTTATGTTGATTATCAAAGTTATGTCTATGTGTTGTTTATGATCTTGCATGCTCTCCATTACTAGTAGATGCTCTGGCCAAGTAGATGCTTGTAACTCCAAGAGGGAGTATTTATGCTCGATAGTGGGTTCATGTCTCCGTGAATGCTGGGAAGTGACGTAAATCTCTAAGATTATGGATGTGCTTGTTGCCACTAGGGATAAAACATTGGTGCTATGTTCAAGGATGTAGTTACTCGATTACATTACGCGCAATACTTAATGCAATTGTCCGTTGTTAGCAACTTAATACTGGAGGGGTTCGGATGATAACCTGAAGGTGGACTTTTTAGGCATAGATGCATGCTTGGATAGCGGTCTATGTACTTTGTCGTAATGCCCAATTAAATCTCACAATACTCATCATAATATGTATGTGCATGGTCATGCCCTCTTTATTTGTCAATTGCCCAACCGTAATTTGTTCACCCAACATGCTTGTTTATCTTATGGGAGAGACACCTCTAGTGAACTGTGGACCCCGGTCCAATCCTCTATACTTGAAATACAATCTCTTGCAATACTGTTTACTTGTTTTCGCAAACAATCATCATCCACACTATACATCTAATCCTTTGTTAGAGCAAGCCGGTGAGATTGACAACCTCACTGTTTCGTTGGGGCAAAGTACTTTGGTTGTGTTGTGCGGGTTCCACGTTGGCGCTGGAATCTCTGGTGTTGCGCCGCACTACATCCCGCCGCCATCAACCTTCAACGTGCTTCTTGGCTCCTACTGGTTCGATAAACCTTGGTTTCATACTGAGGGAAAACTTGCCGCTGTACGCATCACACCTTCCTCTTGGGGTTCCCAACGTACGCGTGTTGTACGCGTATCAGGGCGGAGTCAGGGGAGTCACGGGGGCCCCACACGCTAGGGCTGCGCGGGCCCCCCTAGGCCGCGCCGCCCTAGTGTGGCAGCGCCCCGTGGCCCCACTTCGTTTCCCCCTGGGTCTTCTGGAAGCTTCGTGGAAAAATAAGACCCTGGGCGTTGATTTCGTCCAATTCCGAGAATATTTCCTTTGTAGGATTTCTGAAACCAAAAACAGCGAGAAAACGAGCAATCGGCGCTTCAGCATCTTGTTAATAGGTTAGTGCCGGAAAATGTATAATAATGTTGTAAAGTGTGTATAAAACATGCAAGTATTGTCATAAAAGTAGCATGGAACATAAGAAATTATAGATACGTTTGAGACGTATCAGAGACGATGAATCGACCCTGTTTCAGGAGAAGCGGACGTTAGTGAAGAAGATCTGGTTGGCTGGCAAGGGATTCGGTGAAGTTGATAAAGCCGTTGGAGAGGATCCGGAAGGAAATGCGTTGATTGCTAAATTGTGGAAGAGGTCGGCGGTGAAGCTGATCCGTCGGTGGCGAGGGCGGCGGGGAGCGGATACGGTGGGTGGACAGCCAACACGATCAAGGCTATGATGTGGAGGAGTATGCCGGCGGCGAAGCAGATCTAGTACCGTAGAGAGTCGAAGCTTTGGCGTGTGAGAGTATTTTTGAGCTAATGGGGCGAATGGTTGGTGGGTGGATCCGGCAGGAAAGGCGTTGATTGCTACACTGTGGAAGAGGTCGGCGGTGAAGCAGATCCATCGGTGGCGCGGGCGGCGGGGGAGCGGATCCGGTGGGTGGACAGCCAACACGATCAAGGATACGCTGTGGAGGAGTATGCCGGCGGCGAAGTAGATCTAGTACTGTAGAGAGTCGGAGCTTTGGCGTGTGAGAGTATTTTTGAGCGAATGGGGCGAATGGTTGGTGGGTTGGAGTGGGCCTGTGAGGAGGGTTTGGGATCTAGGCAAGATATTTCATTGTTACCGAATGAGCCCTCCATGGTCGTTGGGTTGTAGTTTCCGGACCAGGGTTAAAAGGGTAAAACTGGTCACGGGATTTTCGAATGGATGCGGTGGGATGCTCTGGCGCGCGGCCGAAATTTTCAGTTTCAAGCTTACGAGCAGAACGACAAAAATAATGTTCTTCCCCAGGGAGCTCTCATTTCTTCCTCTTCTCTCTCTCTCTCCAACTCCCCCTTTTCAGAGTCTCTTCCACGCCCCCGGCTCCTCTCCCCCTTGTCTCGAGCGGCCTCGACTACCGGAGACGAGGCCGACTTCTCTCTATATATTGTACACCCTCTGATCTAAATTAATTGGTTCAACTTTTCTTAGACGTGTATGTATCTAGAGTAAAAACATGTATGGACCATATTTAGATAAGCAAAGTTGGATCCGCGGGAGTAGTAGTTGTTGTAAGCTTAGATCTAGTGTTTCCCATGAGGAGAATGGCGCAATGCAGTCAGGGATCTCGTCATCGGCTTCAGATCTGGCCAATGGTGAATCTAGCGGACCAGATCTGGGGTTCTTGCCGGCCAAACCCCGATCTGGTGCCATCAAGGTGATGGCGCTAACGATGAGGCTTGCTTTGGTCAGTGCTTCGGATCTGGCCAATGGGGAAGTCAAGCTGCTGACGTTCCCAGGAGTTCACAAGCTCGGGGCATACGACGGCGTCATCTGTCTTGCCCGTACACATCTTGGCCTTTCAGCGGCCCTCCTCAGAGCCAATATGCCGTTGCTGAGGCCCTTCTTCTGCTTCGTCCTGACGACTACCGGCGACACCTTCCTAGATGGTGCATCCCTGGTGACGGAGTTGCTGGAAAGGATGCGGAGCAGAGCTCAGATGTGCGGTCGAGAAGGACTTGATTGCTTTTCTTCTATATGTTTTCAGGTCCTTTTTGTAAAGTTGCAGGTCCTATTAGTTATTGTCTAGTTCTTTTGGACCTCTATGTAGTTTTTTGGACTAGTTTCCATTAGCACCGATAAACTTGAATTTTGACAAGTTCACGGGAAAAAATTCCTTCGCACATATGGCCTATAATGTATGAACATTATTGGGATTTAAACTATATGTAATGGCCAACACTTGCGCAAGGGGGCTCGTCTAGTGCGCACTAGTTTCCATTAGCACCGATAAATTTGAATCTTGACAAGTTCTCGAAAGAAAAAATTTGATTCACATATGGCCTATCATGTATGAACATTATTGGGATCCAAACTATACATAGATGGCCAACACTTGTGCAAGGGGTCCTCTAATGTGCACTAGCTTCCATTAGCACCGATAAATTTGAATCTTGACAAGTTCTCATAAAAATTGGTTCACACATATGCCCTATCATGTATGAACATTATTGGGATTCAAACTATATATAGATGGCCAATACTTGCGCAACGGGGTCCTCTAGTGTGCACTAGTTTCCATTAGCACCGATGAACTTGAATTTTGACAAGTTCTCGAAAAAACTTGCTTCACAATATAATATGGCATACCACATGTGTATAAACATTCTTGTGATTCAATCTATAGATGGTGGCAAACGCACTTGCGCAAGGCTCGGGGTCCTCTAATGTGCTCAATAGTAGTTTCGATTAGCATCGATAAAGTTGTATTTAATTTTGAAAGTTCTCAAAACAACTTTGCATATGGCCTATCATGTATGAACATTCATGCGATTCAAACTAAATGGCCAACAATTGCGCATCAAGGGGGTCATCTATAAATATGTGCACTAGTGTACATTTAGCACAGGTAAACTTGAATATATATATATTATTAGATCGGGTTATTAGCTAGCTTGGGGTTATGTGTTTTAAGTAGGTTTTGATTATACATGGTTAGTTATATATATATATGGTTTAGGGTTTAGGGTTAATGGTACATTTAATTTAATTAGAGGACCACGAGGCCCCCTGGCCTGCTTGATGCGCTATTAAGTGTCGTTGGCCTATATAGGGTTTAGGGTTTAGGGTTTTTAGTGTTTAGGGTTTAGGGATTATCTAGGGATTAGGGTTTAGGGTTAGGGTTTAGGGATTAGGGCTAGGGTTAGGGTTAGGGTTTAGGGTTTAATTTTAACATGTTGTGAATTAAAATACAACTTTTTTATTTGTGTGCTACAATTAATCAAAACTAGATCAATTGAGTGCACACACACATTATTAGAGGCACCCACACCTTTGCGCATAAAGTGCATGCATATGTGTGTTGTTCTGGCCACCAACGATAGATCGAGAGAGAGAGAGATTGCAATCCCCACCAATAATATGTTCAAATATATATAGAACTTGTCAAAATTCAAGTTAATTAATTCATCAGCGCTAATTATACAATTAATTACTGAATCTGAGGGATATTGATACATGATCGATATATATAGGCCATATATATATTAATTGGGGTTAATCTAGGGTTTGCTAGCTATATATAGAGCAGGTTTTTATTAGATCGGGTTATTAGCTAGGTTTGGGTTATGTGTTTTAAGTAGGGTTTGATTAGCTAGGGTTAGTTATATATATGTGATTTAGGGTTTAGGGTTAATGGCACATTTAATTTAATTAGAGGGCCGCTGTGGTGACCCAGCGTACCACTGCATGGTGTAGTACACAAGTCGTTGACATAACACAAGTGAAATACCGTTCCACTCATATTACATCCCTCAGAGTAGTACAACAGAAACATATGCGAGTCCAAGGCATGTCTATAGAAGGATACACGAACTGTTTACAGAAGATCAACACATCCTCCTACTTTATAGTGAGGTAAATCTTCAAATAAAGCTTCAGAAGAACGACTCGTAATCTAACTCAATGCTAACACTAGTTCTAGAGATACTTGGCTTGCTATAGAATTCTAGCTACTTAGGTGCTAGGATTAGGGAAAGGTTCCCTTCTATTACTAGTCTAAGTTTCCACTCTAGCTGATGGAGAAGTTGACTCCATTGACTTCATTGATTGAGTTCTCCATCTTGTTGCAGTTGACTCCTTTGTCTTCGAGTTCCACTGTAGTTTCTCCTTCGGTGACTTTGATCTAAGAAGGCGATTCAAATGGGAGGGAATGAGTATGAGCGTACTCATCAAGTTCATCTTAGGAAATAGGTGTATCATGCACTAGCTACAGCCATAGACCAGAAAGTCATAGGCGAATGCAAGTTTTCGTAAACATTTCTTCAAAAGGTTTATTTTATTGAAAACTATCCCCGTCAGTCTTCACAGGTTGACCAGAACTTCATGGAGTTCCTTTCCTGCCGCGTTCGTAGTTCCCTTCCTGGAACAGGGAGTGACAGTCACAATTTGATACACTCTGCAGAGGTGCGTTACTTTTCCCATAAGAGACCTTATCCTTGTTGCCAACCAGGCGTATACTTTCCCGTCCACACTTCCTTGGTGTGAGGCCAAGTGTAAGATCCAAGCCAACACCGCCTTCTCCGCGACCCCGCAGACCCACCCTTTTGTAAGCCTGTTCTCCCCTTTATCTATGGGTAGACCGACCCATGCATTTGTTCTCACCTATACCATTAAGGTAGACCGTTCCGAACAATTCATGTGCCCTATCCTATACACCATAAATAGACCGGTCCGGACAATCCTTACAATCCTTCATAGACCCTTAATAAGTCTGCCTTCTCCTGTATCTAATGGTAGACCGTGACGGACCACTGTCCCCACCTTTACCAAAGATAAACCGATACAGGCAACCCTTATCACTAGTCCGTTGATATGCGAGAGGGAAAAGATACAGCTGACTTCCCCAGAGCCATTATAGATCTTATGGTTAACGCGATATGTACGGCGCTAGAATCACTGGACGACATTGGTACTTAGTCCTAGATGAATAGTACCCATGCAATGGAACCTCCACCAATCAACACATACCATGGTTCCATTGCCCACCACATAGTCATATTCATAATTGTAAAATAATATTTTGCTTTTCAATGCAAGAGTGATAAGTATAGTACTTTGCATATAGTTTGATAAAAATAATCAAATGACATGAGCAAGCGATGAACTTTCCTTTCTTGACTGCAAGATTATGCAGGCAAAAGCTTCGATACGTGAGAACTCCAAATTCTAAAATACCATCATTGTTCGGTAAGGACAATGTTTAAAGAACTGGCAAAGATGCTATAATGCATAGTATGAGATGCAATCGTCCCGAGCGTAACCTAACCTCGATGATTTAGGATGGATGAGTTGTAAGATTTCTGTATGGTGTGTTGCACTTTTAGGATGGTTCTCAAAACAAGGTTCTTATTAGGATTGGTGATATTAGAGCATAAACAATTGATATAATGCATCATAACAATCATACACACAAAGGAATGGTGGTTGCATAACAAGTCAAGAGTAGTTGTTAGTTTTAAGTTCTACAGGACATGGTTGATGATTACTTATACTATACTTCAAAAGAATAACTTTTAAAGAACATGTTGATTAAGAAGTAATAAGTATTTCAAATAAGAACTATGGCTTCTATGATTTGATTGACATTTACACTTCAAAAGAATAACTTTTGAAGAACGGGTTAAACAAGAATAAGAACCAATGTAAATAGAAGCTATGGCTTTTAGGGTTTACGATTGGATTCATTTAGTTCTCTAATAAGGACCAGTTGGGTTCTTAAGTTGGATGTGTCTATATGCAACAAGTATTGGCAGGTTTGTTACTAGGGTTGATTATAGGTATTCTATCAAAGGATGATGGTCAAGGTGGTGCTATGAGTTAGGGTTTAATATAGCTTCCTATTTGTTTCACTAAGTAATCACTAATCGTTTCTAAGCTAGGTGGCTTAAGATTCCTAAATGGGGTTTAGTTGAATAGGAGCATGTGATGTGAATTACTACACAAGATTGGTATTAGGATTGATCTCCATGGTTCTTCTGGGGTTTGATGGTTGAGGTTGATTCCTATGGTGTGATACTAAGCATGATTATCAATGGTGTTAAAATGTGAGTAACAAGCTAGGGTTTGCTCCTAAGTGGCATTAGTTGGTTATATAAGGTTTATTCAAAACTAAAGACATAGAATGATGATTTCATGTGAATTGTACCTAGTTAGATTTTAGTAGATCATGAGCATGCATTCATATGTTTCTTATTAAGATTCTATATGTAAAGGTGAGATTTATATGATCATATGGACTAAACCCCTAGGGTTTTAGGAGTGGAACTAATTTAGGGTGATCACATGAAATAATGGAATCAAGGTCTTATTTATATTAGAACTAGGGTTTCTAAATTATGATACAATTCTTAAGCTAATAATTGGCAATAGAGTTGTGGTCATTAATTACTTGGAAACAAAACTAATAATGATATTAGAATTTTGTTAATTTTAAGTGATTTAATAATTAAAATAAATACTACATAGGAATTAGGGTTTTATAGTTATGATTAGGTTTTAAAATAATAACTTGCTAATTAAAAATGTTTGAGTAAACAACTTTTGAACTAACAAAATAATATTAGCTTTTAACATTTTCTTGCTTTATTATTAATTAAAATAAATAGTAAATGATAAATTGCAAATTAGGGTTTATGCAATACCACTAATATTTTAATTGAAAAAATATGATAAAGAAAACTAATCTTATGATTTTATTTAATTACTGGTTGGTTATGATTTATTTTTGAAACTAAAGTAATTAATAAGTTTTATTTGAATTAAGGATAAAAGAAAAGGCATAAACAATAAAGGTTAAAATAATTAAATTTTTATTTTGACACGCATTTTTATTTTATATTTTTATTGAATAGGATTTATTTTTGTGAGCATTTTGATATCCTATTTATATTTTCTGAACAAATTTGAATTTTATTTATTTTGGCAAAGTTTCAGTGATTTTCTGAGATTTAAATTAAAAGCAGAAACACTAAATGTACCCGGTCTAGTGCTACCCCAGTGAGTGACTAGTGGGGCCAATACCACGTTGGCTGCCACGTGAGGGAAGACCAAGTCAAAATTGAAACGTGGCACGGAGCTCATCTCCGGCGAGGCAGTAGAGGATGGCGTCGATGACAGAGGGTTCCCGCGGACGCGTGTGTAGGCTACTTCGAACCAGTGCGACTCAGAGAACCTAGTGGTGGTGGTGGTGTTGTGACCAAATGGTCGCCGGAGCCTTGCCGGCGGCAAGCCCGAGCGGTGGAAGATAAGGAAAAACGACGAGGCGACGCTATGGGGCACTATTGAGCAAGACGGGGACACTGCAAATGCAGGAGCTCACCAGGAGCACCGAGGGCTGGACGGCGGGGCTTGAGGTGGTCCGAATCGACGGCGACGATGGTAACCGGCGTCGGAGAAGATGAGTTCGGCGTGGATGCTCCCGAGCGCTCCAGCTCGATTCCTTTTGCAGGCTGGGCAAGTCGAGGACGGTGGTTCCCATGGCGTCCACGCCGAGGCCTGGGGATGCTCCATACGGCGGCGAGACGAGTTGGCCGGCGCAGCTAGGGTTTTGTCCTGGGGAGAAATTGGAGGAGGAAAGAAGAAACATGAAACTAGGGTTCATCAGGGGTATTTATAGGCTCCTCACGGTCGGCGACGAGCTCACAAAGTCCACTAAAATGGTCGGGACGTGGCCTCGGCACGTCGCGCTATCGCTCCCCGTGAGAGGAAGACGAAGATCGTCTTCTCCGATCTTATCTCGTGAAGGGGTACAGTGGGCCGGGTTTGGTGCTGCCCCTCTCTTTTTCTCTTTTTATTTTCTCTTTATATTTTCTGTTTTTGAATTCCATTTGAATTCAGATTTGAATTGTTCTCTATTTTGCAGGTTTTTAGAATAGTTAACTCCTACATAAATATCTCAAGTATTTATAAGTACTTTGGGTTCAATTTAAGATACTTTGTTTGAATACTTATATATACTTATTAACATTATTAGGTATGAGAAGAAAATATTCCCCATAGGTATAATTTGATTTAAATTTTTAAGTGTTCAATTTACTTTTCCAAAAGTACTTTAATTACCAAGTGATAGTATTAGTTTCATTTTGTATTTACTTACAAATAACAATTTATAAGCTGATACTAAATTGGTTTCTTAATTGAGAGGTGATGTTATGGTCATGATTTCATCTGCTTATATTTTCTAGAGATTTAGAAAAATAGTAATGAGGATGGTGTTTAAATCATGATTTTATGTATATAATTATTTCTGAGGTTTAAGAAGATGGGTGAATATAGTCTATAATTACTAATCAACTTTAGCTTAAATTATTTAAGATAGATCCTATGCTCACAATGGTTAATTCACTTGCTAAGGTGATGGTCCAAACTATTACACACTATTCCATTTGGGCAACTAAGCAAGGTACTTAGAAGTCCAAGCAGAATTGGATATTGGTTTAACTCTACTCACTTAAATATCATTTAAGTTTAAGTATAACTAGCTTGGTTTATACTTGTGATTTGTGGTACACAAGTTAGGACATAATATTTTATGTGGAGTGGTTCCTATGTGAAAGGGTTTAGGGTTTTGGTGCTGCTTCACAAATTGAAGTATAAATGGGCATGAGGCATGGCAGGGTTCTACTTATGATCCAAAGTAATCCATGGATTGGAATTCAAATGTGGTTTACGGTTTTAGTGGTGATCACCCAAGTGATACACAATTAGGATTAGGATATGGGCATAAGCTTTGGTCATGTTTTATTGGCTAGGGTTATTCTCCTCACTTGGTTAGGATTAATGCATCAAGGCAATTCTAGCTTATCTCAAGTGTTTGGGATAAACAAGGTTTAGGTATAATGCCATTACTCCACCACTCAAGGCATGAGGAATGGTTGAGGTTTATTTGTTAAGGACCTATCATTTTATGTGTTGGATGATCTCTGATTATCCCACAAGTTTGTATTATCATCTAAATCTACAAAGCATGGGCATGCATTGGACATGATCAACTTATTCCTCACTAATCTCTCTTTATCATTTCTCTCAACACACTCATCTAGATTCTTAGGGTTTATGATCATTACCCAAGTTGTAATGATCCAGGTATTGACCTCATAATGGTTTTGACGTGGGCATTACCCTTCGGGCAACCGATGTTGCTCTACCCTATGCAGTCCAGCTGGAGGCCCATGAAGGTACGTGATGGCAAGATGGGCCACTAGGACGGTGCGGCGGAAGGTTACTTGAAGTACAAGACACGGAAGGAGCCGAACAAGGAAAGTTTAGAGATAGATCTGTTGTAAACCTAGTCGTACTCGATTAGACCTCTCGAGACCTGGCCTCCTATATAAAGGCCAGGAGAGGGGCTAACGAGGGACACAATCAATCTTAGCGATCTTAGCCAGCAGAAGCTTAGAGCTAGGTTACCCTAGCAATTAGCCATATCGACGAGATCATAGCCGAACTATTCGGCACCCCATTGTAACCTATTATCATCATAATCAAGAACAGACAGGCAGGACGTAAGGGTTTTACCTCATCGAGGGCCCCGAACCTGGGTAAATCGCTCTCCCCGCTTGTCTGCGTACCGATGTCTCGTGTCAGCTTGCAGGATTCCGTCAACCCTAAGCCCCTATCGGAGGGCATTGCCGAGGAACACCCTCGACAATTGGCACCGTCTGTGGGAAGCCTGTCGGCACAAGGCAGGGCATCGGCAGATCCAATAATGACACCGGTGGCTTCGCCGGCAACTTCATCAGCAACTTCGTCGACACCATCGACGCCAACCCTGGGAAGTCCGATTCGATTCGGCTCCTACGAGTTCACTCCGCACAGCGATTCCTCCCGTTCGAACTTCTCAGATCTACAAGGAAACATGGAGATGACCTTCGGCAGCGTCCACTACAACGTCAACGCGGAAGGAATCCTTCGATTGCTGGAATCGCCCACTTCCGGTTCGACGAGTTCGAGCGCGTCATCGTCACTCGACCTATCGGCTGGTCTGACAGGATCGACGTGTTCACCCGCACCCTCGACTCCCCGCTCGGTGTCTTCCATGTCGGTAGGATCTGACGATCCCACATCTTCGGAATTAACTTTGTACTACTGCTTGAACTGCGACACCAGGCACGGGCTGGGGTCGAGAGACACGCCGTTCATCTGCAATGCCCAGTATTCATCGGGAGAGGACAATATCGACAGCATCGTCTAGGGAACCACCCGAAGAATGGCGCACCATCAAGTTTATGTCGCCAATAACACGGTAAACACAAGGCGCAGAGGAGATGGGGACCATACTCCCTGTTCCAGTAGAAGGGCAAGTTTTGAAAACAGCACCAGCAACCGCGATAGCGACTACACCATCGCGGACGAGGAGTGGGCAGCAGCCAGGGCAGCAGTACTCAACAACACACCGCTCCCCGCAGGAACTTCGGTTGGAACCCTCAATGCTTATCGCTCTATACTAGAGAAAAACCGGGAGCACACGTCGAAAGAGCAAGCCACCCTCGAGAGACGCCTATCTGCGGCAGATCGGTCCAGTGAACGACGAAGGGGCTCGCAAGGGAGTGCCTCCCGAAACACTCAGGGAGCAGGCAAGCACCGGTCGAGACTATCCAGGCTTTCGGAAGATGACGCTAGAGAGATAACGTTGAACCTGACTAAATCCTTTATGACTACGGATACCGCGGGCATGCCATAGCCGAAAACCGTTGCAGGAGCAACGGCCAACCTCGCCGCATACCTCATCAACCAGCGCCCCGAAGGATCCATGGCTCAAGCTCATTGAGGTGCCCTGGAGAGTCTCGCGATATTGGGAAACAACTTAATCCCGCAAAAGGAAAAGACCACGGTGCAAGCTAGTGGTTCAAAACATCATGCGAGAGATGCTCGGGATGAAATCACCCAGAGCAAGATCGACAAAGCAAGGCGACGATGCGCCGCTAGAAAGGACAACGATAGCGATTCTTCGGATGAAGATCAGGAGTACGATGGCGAACTCAGGGGAGCCGACTGTCTAAGTTACAAAATCCGTGAGACGATGCTACCCAAAAAGTTCAAACCTACCCCTACCGACGCTGCCAAGTACGATGGGCAGCAGGAACCAAGATCTTGGATAGACGACTACCTGCAGACTGTGATCCTGCACAAGGGAAACCAGATAGCAGCAATGTAGTGCTTGCAGCTCTACTTGAAGGATTCAGCGCGAGCCTGGCTAAGAGGGCTGCCGAAAGGTTCCATTAAATCATGGGACGATCTAGTAGATGCCTTCGTTGCCAACTTCCAAGCAACATACAAAAGACCCATCAGGATTGAAGAGTTACGGAATTGCCAGCAAAAGCAGAAGGAGTCGATGCGCTCATAGATCGGGAGATTCACCAAACTCTTAAACGCTGCTGAAGACGTATCTGTCGACAGAGCAATCGACGCTTTCAGCGATGGCGTCCGGCGTGAGAGCTACATAGAAGAACTCGGGCGCAAAAAGCCAAAAACCATAACCAAGTTAATGGAAATCTCCAACAGTTGGGCTGATGGTGAGGACAATGTACGAAGGCCACGACAGCGCAGTGACGACGAAGATGATGACCAGCCGAAGCACGACTCGGGTGGCCGAAGGGATCGTCACAAGAGAAGGAAGAACCGCAACTATGATGATAACAACCTGGTAGCCGCAGGATATTCTGATCGGCAGGAAGACCGATACGACGAGAGAAGAGACGATCGACAGGACGGTAATCGGAACAACTCTGGGAACCGTGGCAACTATAAACCACGGCAGCAGAGGACTCCCGAATTACCCTACGCTGAGCAGATCAACGCTCCCTGCTACCTACATTCAAATGTCGATTCCAATGACGGAAAACGCACTAGTAGGAAAAGGCTCATCAGTGGCGTACCAAAAATCGATTCTGTGGCGCATGGGCGGTGCGCCACAGAATTCTCGCCACAAAAATAAGGTTTCTGTGGCGCACCGGCCCATGCGCCTACGAAAGTCTTATTTACGTGGCGCACCGGCGGTGGTGCGCCACAGAAACTTATTTCTGTGGCGCACCGACGGTGGTGCGCCACAGAATTTTTTTTTGAAATTCAAAAAAAAATGGCGGCCAGATCTAGATCTAGATCTAGATCTGGGGCCGCCGAATTTTTTTTAATTTCGCTGGAAGGTAGCCGGAGGTGGGTGGGTGGGTGGGTGAAGGAGAAGGACGGCCAGAGGAGGAGGAGGAGGAGGAGGAGGTGGTGGTGGTGGTGGTGGTGGTGGAGGTGGTGGTGGTGGTGGTGGTGGTGGAGGTGGTGGTGGAGGTGGTGGTGGAGGAATAGGAGGTGGTGGTGGAGGAAGAAGAGGTGATGGAGGAAGAGGAGGAGGTGGCCGCCGGAGTAGGTCGCCGGAGTAGTAGTAGGAGGAGGAGGAGGAGGAGGAGGAGGAGGAGGAGAAGGTCGTCGTCGCCGGAGTAGGAGGAGGCCGGCCCCGGAGGAGGTGGTCGCCGGAGCAGGAGGCCGGCCCCGGAGGAGGTGGTCGCCGGAGCAGGAGGCCGGCCCCGGAGGAGGAGGTGGTGGTGGTGGTGGAGGAGGAGGAGGAGGCCGGCCGGAGGAGGAGGAGGTGGTGGTGGTGGTGGAGGAGGAGGAGGAGGAGGAGGAGGAGGAGGAGTGGAGGAGTGGAGGAGAAGTGAGGAGAAGTTTGCATAAGAGGAGAAGTGGAGGAGGAGTGGAGGAGAAGTGGTGGAGGGCGGCAGGATGGGCACTAGGTGCGCCACAGAATTGTTTTGGACGTTAATTCTGTGGCGCATGGGCACTAGGTGCGCCACAGAATTTTTTTTCTTTTTTTTGTATTTTGCAGCAAAAAAACTTTAACTGGCCGTAACTTTTTACTCTTTTCGAATTTGGAGATTCTAAAAATTGTCCAACCGGGCATGCCCAGGTGAATTCGGATGTAGATTTTTCGTGGGATCATTTTGATATATTATGCATTTTTTTTCGAGTTCGTATGCAACCAGAAATCCAGTTTGATGATTTTCCCACGCAATTTTGCAAAAAAAGTCAAAATTCATGTTTGTTAAATTTTAGTGGTGCTAGATGACATAATACATGGGAATCTCGAAGGATTTTATTTTTTGAAATTTCTATCTATTTCTTTTATTTTTTATAGAGGTAAAAAGGTGATCCACGGGGGGGGGGTGGAGTTGCGTGGGGAGCCAAAAGAACTTCGTGGCGCATGGATCTCATGTGCGCCACGTAAATGTGTAGTTTACGTGGCGCACCATCCCTCGTGCGCCACGGAAAGTCTTAATTCGGTGGCGCACGAGGAATTTGCACCACCGAATGTCTTATTTACGTGGCGCACGTGGTCTCGTGCGCCACAGAAATAGTGAAACCAATGATTGGGGCTGACCCCACCTCATTTCTGTGGCGCATGGATTGTTGGTGCGCCACAAAATTAAGCTATTTCTATGGCGCACCGTGCCTGGTGTGCCACAAAACAAATTTCTGTGGCGCATTTTTTTTGGTGCGCCACAGAAATAAGGATCGCCTATAAGGGTTTTCCTACTAGTGACGAAGTCGAGTCACCTGCTCAGGGACTGTCGGCAGTTCCTTGACATGCACAAACTCATCCAGCAGTCAGGTCAGCAACAGCTACCACCTCCACCCCCACCTCCACCGCAGCATCAAGTCCAGCAGGCTCAACCTCATCAACCCAACGAGGCGTTTCCACCACCACGTGGGCAGATGAGCATGATCCATAGGACAGGTGTCTCGAAAAGAGAGATGAAGAAGCTCACCCGAGAGATCAACTTGGCAGAAAGCATCATGGCAAACAGCCCCGAGTATGTCGAGTGGTATTCTCAGAACGTTACGTTCAGTCGAGCAGATCACCCGATGACCATACCCAAGCCAGGACACGCTGCCTTAGTAGTCGAAGCACAAATTGGGGGGTTCAAGATGAGCAAAGTCTTCATGGATGGTGGAAGCGGGTTAAACCTGATATTCGTCGACACAATCAGAAGTATGGGGATCACCATGAGGATGCTAGAAGAAACAGACACTTGCTTCCATGGGATCCTTCCAACCGCACCGGGCTACTCTCTTGGCAAAGTTTACCTGAATGTCGTCTTTGGCAAAGCCGACAATTTCAGGAAGGAAAAGATCGAGTTTGAAGTAGTGAACTGGGAGTCACAGTATCACGCTATACTCGGGAGACCAGCTTATGCCAAGTTCATGGCTGTGCCGCACTATGCATACCTCAAGCTGAAAATGCCTGGGAACAACGGGACAAACATCACAGTCTATGGAAGTTTTTCACGCTCGGACAATTGTGATCGCGACTTTCAGAGGATTGCTGCGAAGTTCGGGTCACAGCAAGAAATCGTCGACCCTCTACCCAAGCTGTCATTACGTGAAATCAAGGAGGAAAAAGATGTCAGGGAAACTAAGAAGAAGCCAACTGCTCCTGTCCTTAAAGCTCTGACAGCCGAAGCTGAGATTCGGGTGACAAGGAGTCCTTGACGTAAAACCACTTCAATCTCCACCCTTGCACGGACTCTCTCATTGGGAAATTGAAGTAGTTGACATCCGAACGAGCTACAAATCCCACTCCTCCGGTGACAAAGGATCCGTTACTACTGCTGTATCTCTTCACATAGAAGATCTTTTTACACAACCCAAAATGAGGCTCAATGCCCAGATATGCTTCGCAAAGGGTGATAAACACAACAACGTGGAGGATTGAGTTGGGAGTGAGTTGCCATAGTTGGATCTCGTAAGTTCGCAAGAGATGGAAGAGGAATTCGTGAACGGGAAGCGAAAGACCCCGATATAAGAACGACAAGAACATCACGGTAAAGCCAGCAGGGGGATTAGGTCGAGAAATCGCACCTGGAAAGATCACATTCCCCTCATCGGAGGAGATCAATCCCAGGCTTCGGGATCTCTTCTCGTCACGCTTTGTGACGGTCGATGCTATCCAATCTCCGGGCCTGGCTACTGAACCTGGTGGCGCCGGCGGCGCCGGAGCTGGGGGAGTTGCGTTTGGGGCACCATCCTTCGGAAGAATCGAGGAAGATTTGGCGGCGGCACCTCCGCTCGTGGAGCTGGCGGCGGCGCTAGGGTTCTTCTTCTTCACCATCGCGAGATCTGGGAAAAACTGGAAAGCAGTGGTGGCGGCGCAAGCAGTTGCGAAAGGGAGAAGAGGAAGAACAACGAAGGGATATTGTGATGAATGAAGGAGAAGATTAGGGATTTCTATCCTTTGGGAGACTTAAGGAAGGCCTCGTACTGCTAGTGGGCCTTTTCTTCAGCTAATGGTTGCAGAAATCGAGGAGGTGCCTCGCTAACCGTGTAAGAGGAGCAGGAATTGCTCGAAAAAAGGGCTGGCGGGTCACGTCTTATCAGTCAGAATTGAGGTGTCAGAAAAACGTCATCAATGACATCATGCGAAATAATTGCATACGAAGGAATAAAAAGCTATCGGATGGTCAATTTGAGTCTATGCACAGATTGCAAAGCATCTGCGCTTAGACTCGGGGGCTACTCCCATCGGGAGCGCTGAACGCGCACCCGACAGAATGAGGACTAGAAGGAAAAATTTGACTCGAGTCTGCACCCGGACGCAAACGCCCGTGCCCAGACTCGGGGGCTACTCCCATCGGGAGCGCTGGGCGCGCATCGGACAGAACTTTTTTCGCACTCCAGGATCATGCCCGGGGACTTGATTCAGTGCAGGGTAACGTTGTTTTGCCTTCGGCAGTTAACCAACAAAAGTTGGGCACGATTATTCATTATCCCTTGCATAAGGAAAATATATCGGATGACCTATGAAGACTTGCAGAAAAAACTTCGACAGAGAAAAATGTTCGAGTAGTACAACTTGAGTCTATGCACGGATTGCAAGCATCCGTACCTAGACTCGGGGGCTACTCCCATCGGGAGCGCTGGCGCGCACCCGACAGAATGAAAACAAGAACGATCAAGGAGAAGGACGTCGGAAGAAGACATGCTTCCGTCTCTACCCGAACTGTGTTCGGCTAGACACTCGGGGGCTACTGACGTGGGCATTACCCTTCGGGCAACCGATGTTGCTCTACCCTATGCAGTCCAGCTGGAGGCCCATGAAGGTACCTGATGGCAAGATGGGCCACTAGGATGGTGCGGCGGAAGGTTACTTGAAGTACAAGACACGGAAGGAGCCGAACAAGGAAAGTTTAGAGATAGATCTGTTGTAAACCTAGTCGTACTCGATTAGACCTCTCGAGACCTGGCCTCCTATATAAAGGCCAGGAGAGGGGCTAACGAGGGACACAATCAATCTTAGCGATCTTAGCCAGCAGAAGCTTAGAGCTAGGTTACCCTAGCAATTAGCCATCTCGACGAGATCACAACCGAACTATTCGACACCCCATTGTAACCTATTATCATCATAATCAAGAACAGACAGGCAGGACGTAAGGGTTTTACCTCATCGAGGGCCCCGAACCTGGGTAAATCGCTCTCCCCGCTTGTCTGCGTACCGATGTCTCGTGTCAGCTTGCAGGATTCGTCAACCCTAAGCCCCTATCGGAGGGCATTGCCGAGGAACACCCTCGACAGGTTTATTAATGCATCATGGTTCTCCTCTTCAAGATCAAATATTGATCTTATGCTTGGGTATACATCTTTAGTTTGAGCTCTTTTGAATTGGTAGCGTTTCTCTAGAGTTTATGATCATTACCAAGTGATGTCTACGCACGCTTGTATTCCTGTAGACAGTGTTGGGCCTCCAAGAGCAGAGGTTTGTAGAACAGCAGCAAGTTTCCCTTAAGTGGATCACCCAAGGTTTATCGAACTCAGGGAGGAAGAGGTCAAAGATATCCCTCTCAAGCAACCCCGCAATCACAATACAAGAAGTCTCTTGTGTCCCCAACACACCTAATACACTTGTCAGATGTATAGGTGCACTAGTTCGGCGAAGAGATAGTAAAACACAGGTGGTATAGATGGTGGTAATATTGCAGGAAGTAAAGATGCAGTAAAACAGTAAACAAGCGGTGCCAGAAAATAGCTTGCTGGCGTGGGAGGCAATTCTCTGTGGTGGAAACAAGGCCTAGGGATACTACTTTCGCTAGTGGACTCTCTCAACATTGATCACATAAATAAATAAGTTCTCTTCCTTTGTGCTACATATACTTTTGTTTGATAATGAACACCATTCGTTGTGTAGGGCTACTAGAGCACCTCAATGCCGGAGTTAACAAGCTCCACAACATTCGATATTCATGTTTAAGTAACCTTTAGAGCACAATAGATCTTTGCAATTTAAACCGAGTACTAACATAGCATACACACTGTCACCTTTACACTATGAAGGGGGAATAGATCACATCAATACTATCATAGTAATAATTAACTCCATAACCTACAAGAGATAATGATCATAACCTACGCCAAGAACTACACGATGCACACACTGTCACCATTACACCGAGTAGCTACATAAGAGTAGCACATAGACTAATAGTGATACAAAGCTCATCATATGGATCTCAATCATGCAAAGCAATTCATGAGATCATTGTATTGGGGTACAGAGAGAGAGATTAACCACATAGCTACCGGTAGAGCCCTCAGCCCCGGGGAGAACTACTCCCTCCTCATCATAGGAGACAGCAGCGGCGATGAAGATGGCGGTGGTGTCGATGGAGATGCCTTCCGGGGGCACTTCCCCGTCCCGGCGGCGTGCCGGAACAGAGACTCCTGTCCCCCGAATCTTGGCTTCGCGATGGCGGCAGCTCTGGAACTTTTCTCGTATCGTGGCTTTTTTGTAACGAAGATTTAGGTCAGGGACCTTTAAATAGGTGAAGAGGCGGAGTCGGAGGGGGTACGGAGCCGCCACACAATAGGGTGGCGCGGGCCTTAGCCTGGCCGCGCCAGCCCCATGTGTGGGCCCCCTGTGGCTCCCCTCTGGTGGCTCTCGGGTGTTCTGGAAGCTTCGTGGAATCCTAAGATGCTGGGCGTTGATTTCGTCCAATTCTGAGAATATTTCCTTACTAGGATTTCTGAAACCAAAAACAACAGAAAACAGGAACTGTCACTTCAGCATCTCGTTAATAGGTTAGTTCCGGAAAATGCATCAAAACGATATAAAGTGTGAACAAAACATGTAGGTATTGTCATAAAACTAGCATGGAACATAAGAAATTATAGATACGTTTGAGACGTATCAAGCATCCCCAAGCTTAGTTCCTACTCGCCCTCGAGTAGGTAAACGATAACAAGGAAAATTTACGAAGTGACATGCTACCAACATAATCTTGATCCAATAATGATGTAAAGCATGTGAACTGAGATCAAATCACTCAAAGCAAATGTCTATATTGATATAAGAGATGATAATGCAAGAGTTAAACAAGCTAGAAGTTTTCATGAACTATTGCTTCAAAGACATGAAACCGTACAAAGTTCATTAAAGATGTGTTAAGTATTCAGCGTAGAAGTTCTATCCTTCATTCCAAGCATCAAGTAAATTTTCACAACAAAGAAGGATTCGATCAAGTAAACATAAACATGAACGTCATGAATCAACTATTTCGAAGTCTACTCAACCGGTGAGCGCAAGCATTTGGTATTAGCACCAGGATGTTATGGCATAAAGAACGTTAATGGGGGTTTGGAAGGCCAATGAGAGAAAGTCTTACAAAGCTATAAGTGATTATTAGACAAGAGGAAGTCTTATAATCGAAGCTATGCAAGGAGTAGTGATTGCCATGCAACGGATGCACATAGAGCTATATGTGTATGAAAGCTCTTCAATGGAACTAGTGGGGGTGCATCCAACTTGGTTGCTCACGAAGACCTAGAGCACTTTTGAGGAAGCTCATCATTGGAATATACAACCCACATAGTTATACTAGTAAAACATGAAAACTCTCTCATATGGAGTGTAGGTGCTAGACATGAGCACAAATTATGACTATGAATATGCAGGTGCTAAAACATGAGCACAAGTGTGGATAAAAGATAGTAATGCTGCCCCCTTTTTCTTTATTCTCTTTTTTTCTCTTTTTCTTTTTCTTTTTCTTTTCTATTTTTTTTCTTTCTTTTCTTTTTCTCTTTTTGATGGCCTCCATGGCTCTTTTCACTTTTAGGGGCAACATCCTAATATGACAACACACTTTTTGATACAAATAACTCATAATGAATAAAACACGATGTATAAAACTGTATGCCTCGCGATGTAGCAGGATGTGCAATGATCTAGCGTAACATGGGTAAACCACACATCAGCTGTATAGAATCATGCAAAGCAATATATAAATAATAAATGACAACATGGCATGAAATGTAAAATGGAAGTTGCATGGCAATATATCTCGGAACAACTATGGAAATGCTGTGGTAGGTAGGTATGGTGGCTGTTTTGAGGAGATGTATGGGTGTAGGAGAACAAGAGAAAGTCCTCCCACGGGTTTAGATGTACCGGCGAAGTATGCACAATTCTCAATGTGAGCAAAAGGCAATGCACAGTACCGAAGAGGCTAGCAAATATGGATGGTGGAAGTGCCAAAAACCGTAGCTTAACATTAGTCAAAAAGAACTCACAAGCTTATTGCAAACATCTAGCAGGTTTAACATTAAGAGCATGATTAAAATTTCACTGACCTTCAACACAACTTAGTTATTACGATGAACCTTTAGACATGGAAAGCTATCAACTCCAACTACACCTTCAACTATTTAAATAGAGTTTGTAGTACGGCACAAGCTTAAAGACAACAATCCACTACTAATTTTAACTTATTTACCCAGCAAGCTTTACCATCTAAATACCTCAAAACGTTTGCAAAGAATCAAGTTATCAAAGCTCAATGATCTACAAGATTATGCAAGTGTTTCATTATACCACTACCACATGCAACATTTCCTTAACCAACCGAATAACAATGAACGAAGCAGTTTTCGACCTTCGCCATGAACATTAAAAGCTAAGAACACATGTGTTCATACGAACCAGCGAAGCGTGTCTCTCTCCCACACAAGGATGAACTTATTCAAACAAAACAAAAAAATAAAAACAAACAGACGCTCCAAGTAAAGTACATAAGATGTGACCGAATAAAAATATAGTTTCACTAGAGGTGACCTGATAAGTTGTCGATGAAGAAGGGGATGCCCAAGGCATCCCCAAGCTTAGATGCTTGAGTCTTCTTGAAATATGCAGGGATGAACCATGGGGGCATCCCCAAGCTTAGAATTTTCACTCTTCTTGATCATAGTATATCATCCTCCTCTCTTGACCCTTGAAAACTTCCTCCACACCAAACTCAAAACAAACTCATTAGAGGGTTAGTGCATAATCAAAAATTCACAAGTTTAGAGGTGACACAATCATTCTTAAAACTTCTGGACATTGCCCAAAGCTACTGGAAGTTAATGGAACAAAGAAATCCATCCAACATAGCAAAAGAGGCAATGCGAAATAAAAGGCAGAATCTGTCAAAACAGAACAGTCCGTAAAGACGAATTTTACAGAGGCACTTCACTTGCTCAGATGAAAAAGCTCAAAACTAATGAAAGTTGCGTACATATCTGAGGATCACGCATATTGGCAGATTGTTTTGATTTTTTTACAGAGAGTTCTGCGCAAATTCGTGACAGACAGCAATTCGTTTCACGCAAGCAATCCAAATCTAGCATCAACTTTACCATAGAGACTTTACTTGGCACAAAAACATGATAAGGAGAGGTTGCTACGAGTAGTAACAACTTCCAAGACTCAAATATAAAACAAAAGTATCGTAGTAAAATAAACACATGGGTTATCTCCCAAGAAGTGCTTTCTTTATAGCCATTAAGATGGGCTCGACAATTTTAATGATGCACTCGCAAGAAATAAGAGTTGAAGCAAAAGAGAGCATCAAGAAGCAAATTCAAAACACATTTAAGTCTAACATGCTTCCTATGCATAGGAATCTTGTAAATAAACAACTTCATGAAGCATAATGCAACAAGCATAGGAAGATAAAACAAGTGCAGCTTCAAGATTTTCAGCAAAAAGAGAGGTGTTTTAGCAACATGAAAATTTCTACACCCATATTTTCCTCTCTCATAAAGATTTTCAGTAGCATCATGAACAAACTCAACAACATAACTATCACATACAACATTCTTGTCATGAGCCACATCCATAAAAGTATCATTACTCTCCACATAAGCATAATCAATTTTATTAGTTGTAGTGGGAGCAAATTCAACAAAGTAGCTATCATTATTATTCTCATCATCAAATATAGGAGGCATATTGTAATCATAATTAAACTTATCCTCCATAGTAGGCGGAACCAAAACACCACTATCATTATAATCATCATAAATAGGAGGCATATCATAATCAACATAAACTTTCTCCTCAATACCCGGAGGACTAAAGAGATCATTTTCATCAAAACCGACCTCCCCAAGCTTAAATTCTTCCATAGCATTATCAACAATGGTGTTCATACTAATAACATTGCTGCTAGCATGCAAATAAGATTCCATAGGTTTTTTAATTTTTGCAGCAAACAATTCTATCTCAGGGAAAAGATTAAAAAGCTCACTGTTGCTTTCCATTATGCCTTACTAGTGTAAACAAGGAACAAAAAGATGCAATTGCAGGATCTAAAGGAAATAGCTTCAAGCACTCACACACCGGCAACAGTGCTAGGAAATAGCTTAGTAGTTGGAGGATGTGAATACCTTTTTACCTTACCTCCCCGGCAACGGCGCCAGAAAAGTGCTTGATGTCTACGCACGCTTCTATTCCTGTAGACAGTGTTGGGCCTCCAAGAGCGAGAGGTTTGTAGAACAGCAAAGCAAGTTTCCCTTAAGTGGATTACCCAAGGTTTATCGAACTCACGGAGGAAGAGGTCAAAGATATCCCTCTCAAGCAACCCTGCAATCACAATACAAGAAGTCTCTTGTGTCCCCAACACACCTAATACACTTGTCAGATGTATAGGTGCACTAGTTCGGCAAAGAGATAGTAAAACACAGGTGGTATAGATGGTGGTAATATTGCAGGAAGTAAAGATGCAGTAAAACAGTAAACAAAGCGGTGCCAGAAAATAGCTTGCTGGCGTGGGAGGCAATTCTCTATGGTGGAAACAAGGCCTAGGGATCCTACTTTCGCTAGTGGACTCTCTCAACATTGATCACATAAATAAATAAGTTCTCTTCCTTTGTGCTACATATACTCTTGTTTGATAATGAACACCATTCGTTGTGTAGGGCTACTAGAGCACCTCAATGCCGGAGTTAACAAGCTCCACAACATTCGATATTCATGTTTAAGTAACCTTTAGAGCATAATAGATCTTTGCAATTTAAACCGAGTACTAACATAGCATACACACTGTCACCTTTACACTATGAAGGGGGAATAGATCACATCAATACTATCATAGTAATAATTAACTCCATAACCTACAAGAGATTATGATCATAACCTACGCCAAGAACTACACGATGCACACACTGTCACCATTACACCGTGAAGGAGGAATAGACTACTTTAATAACATCATAAGAGTAGCACATAGACTAATAGTGATACAAAGCTCATCATATGGATCTCAATCATGCAAAGCAATTCATGAGATCATTGTATTGGGGTACAGAGAGAGAGATTAACCACATAGCTACCGGTAGAGCCCTCAGCCTCGGGGGAGAACTACTCCCTCCTCATCACAGGAGACAGCAGCGGCGATGAAGATGGAGGTGGTGTCGATGGAGATGCCTTCCGGGGGCACTTCCCCATCCCGGCGGCGTGCCAGAACAGAGACTCCTGTCCCCCGAATCTTGGCTTCGCGATGGCGGCGGCTCTGGAACTTTTCTCGTATCGTGGCTTTTTCGTATCGAAGATTTAGGTCAGGTACCTTTAAATAGGCGAAGAGGCGGAGTCGGAGGGGGTACGGAGCCGCCACACAATAGGGTGGCGCGGGCCCTAGCCTAGCCGCGCCAGCCCCATGTGTGGCCCCCCTGTGGCTCCCCTCTGGTGGCTCTCGGGTGTTCTGGAAGCTTCGTGGAATCCTAAGATGCTGGGCGTTGATTTCGTCCAATTCCGAGAATATTTCCTTACTAGGATTTCTGAAACCAAAAATAGCAGATAACAGGAATTGGCACTTCGGCATCTCGTTAATAGGTTAGTTCCGGAAAATGCATCAAAACGATATAAAGTGTGAACAAAACATGTAGGTATTGTCATAAAACTAGCATGGAACATAAGAAATTATAGATACGTTTGAGACGTATCAAGCATCCCCAAGCTTAGTTCCTACTCACCCTCGAGTAGGTAAACGATAACAAGGAAAATTTCTGAAGTGACATGCTACCAACATAATCTTGATCCAATAATGATGTAAAGCATGTGAAATGAGATCAAATCACTCAAAGCAAATGTCTATATTGATATAAGAGATGATAATGCAAGAGTTAAACAAGCTAGAAGTTTTCATGAACTATTGCTTCAAAGACATGAAACCGTACAAAGTTCATTAAAGATGTGTTAAGTATTCAGCGTAGAAGTTCTATCCTTCATTCCAAGCATCAAGTAAATTTTCACAACAAAGAAGGATTCAGTCAAGTAAACATAAACATGAACGTCATGAATCAACTATTTCGAAGTCTACTCAACCGGTGAGCGCAAGCATTTGGTATTAGCACCAGGATGTTATGGCATAAAGAATGTTAATGGGGGTTTGGAAGGCCAATGAGAGAAAGTCTTACAAAGCTATAAGTGATTATTAGACAAGAGGAAGTCTTATAATCGAAGCTATGCAAGGAGTAGTGATTGCCATGCAACGGATGCACATAGAGCTATATGTGTATGAAAGCTCTCCAATGGAACTAGTGGGGGTGCATCCAACTTGGTTGCTCACGAAGACCTAGAGCACTTTTGAGGAAGCTCATCATTGGAATATACAACCCAAGTTCTATAGTGTAAATTCCCCACATAGTTATACTAGTAAAACATGAAAACTCTCTCATATGGAGTGTAGGTGCTAGACATGAGCACAAATGATGACTATGAATATGCAGGTGCTAAAACATGAGCACAAGTGTGGATAAAAGATAGTAATGCTGCCCCCTTTTTCTTTATTCTCTTTTTGTTCTCTTTTCCTTTTTCTTTTCTATTTTTTTTTCTTTCTTTTCTTTTTCTCTTTTTGATGGCCTCCATGGCTCTTTTCACTTTTAGGGGCAACATCCTAATATGACAACACACTTTTTGATACAAATAACTCATAATGAATAAAACACGATGTATAAAACTCGTATGCCTCTCGCTGGTAGCAGGATGTGCAATGATCTAGCGTAACATGGGTAAACCACACATCAGCTGTATAGAATCATGCAAAGCAATATATAAATAATAAATGACAACATGGCATGTAATGTAAAATGGAAGTTGCATGGCAATATATCTCGGAACAGCTATGGAAATGTTGTGGTAGGTAGGTATGGTGGTCGTTTTGAGGAGATGTATGGGCTCATGTGTAGGAGAACAAGAGAAAGTCCTCCCACGGGTTTGGATGTACCGGCGAAGTATGCACAATTCTCAATGTGAGCAAAAGGCAATGCACAGTACCGAAGAGGCTAGCAAATATGGATGGTGAAACTTCAGTTAATGTGGTAAGTTTTATTTGAAAGCGGGAAAATTCCCCAGATTTTCTATGCATGAATGCAACGTACACTTTGGTGTTCTCTCATTTTGTAGCCTCTAAACCTGGGATATTACAACCGCGAGCCCCCTGGCCTGCTTGGTGCGCAATTAAGTGCCGTTGGCCTATATAGGGTTTAGGGTTTAGGGTTTAGGTATTAGGGTTTAGGGTTAGGATTTTGGGTTAGGGTTATGGTTTAGGGTTAAGGGTTTTTAGTGTTTAGGGTTTAGGGATTAGGGATTAGGGTTTAGGTTAGGGTTTAGGGTTAGGGTTAGGCCGGGTTAGCTAGGTTTAGGGTTAGCGTTTAGGGTTTAGGGTTTAGGGTGAGGGTTATTAGGGTTTAGGGTTATTACGGTTTAATTTTAGCTTGTTGTGAATTAAAATACAACTTTTTTATTTGTGTGCTACAATTAATCAAAACTAGATCGATCGAGTGTGCACACACATTATTAGAGGCACCCGCTCCTTTGCGCATAAAGTGCATGCATATGTGTGTTGTTCTCACCACCAACGATAGATCAAGAGAGAGAGATTGAAATCCCCAAGAATATGTTCAAATATATATAAATATATGCATCATGGTAGGCCATGCATGCACACTAATTATATATATATTGTGAGGAAAATTAATTAAATTGTGTTTTCATTCGAGAACTTGTCAAAATTCAAGTTAATTAATTTATCAATGCTAATTATATATAATTAATGAATCTCATGGATGTTCATACACGATCGATATAGGCCATATATATATTAATTGGGGTTAATCTGCTAGGGTTTACTAGCTAACTATATATATAGAGAGCAATGTTTTATTAGATCGGGTTATTAGCTAGCTTGGGGTTATGTGTTTCAGTAGGGTTTGATCGATTAGCTAGGGTTAGTTATATATATGGTTTAAGGTTTAGGGTCACATTTAGAGGACCGAGAGGCCCCTGGCCTGCTTGATGCGCAATTAAGTGTCGTTGGCCTATAGCTAGCTAAAAAAGCTATATATATATATGGTTTATATATGGTTTAATTAGGGTTTAGGGGTTAATTATTACGGTTTTATTTTAACTTGTTGTGAATTAAAATACAACTGTTCGAAATAAACATTGATCTATATATATATTTAGCTACTAAACCCTAGATTAACCCCAATTAATATATATGGCCTATATTGATCATGTATGAACATCCATGAGATTCATTAATTATATATAATTAGCATTGATGAATTAGTTAAATTGAATTTTGACAAGTTCTCGAATGAAAACACACTTTAATTAATTTACCTCACAATATATATATATAATTAGTGTGCATGAATGGCCTACCATGCATGCATATATTTGTATATATATTTGAACATATTCTTGGGATTTCAATCTCTCTCTCTCTCGATCTATCGTTGGTGGCCAGAACAACACACATATGCATGCACTTTATGCACAAAGGCGCATGTGCCTCTCTAAATATGTGTGTGCGCACTCGTTCGATCTAGTTTTGATTAATTGTAGCACACAAATAAAGAAGTTGTATTTTAATTCACAACAACTTAAAATTAAACCCTAATAACCGTAACCCTAAACCCTAAACCCTAAACCCTAAACCCTAAACTCTAATTAAACCCTAAACCCTAATCCTTAATCCCTAAACCCTAACCCTAAACCCTAATCCCTAACCCTAAAAACCCTAAACCCTAAACCCTAACCCTAAACCCTAATCCCTAGCTAATCCTTAAACCCTAAACCCTAACCCTAAACCCAAACCCTAATCCCTAAACCCTAAATTAACCCTAAACCCTAAACCCTATATAGGCCAACAACACTTAATTGTGCATCAAGCAGGCCAGGGGGCCTCGCGGTCCTCTAATTAAATTAAATGTGCCATTAAACCTAAACCCTAAACCACATATATATAACTAACCCTAGCAAATCAAACCCTACTTAAAACACATAACCCCAACCTAGCTAATAACCCGATCTAATAAAAACCTGCTCTATATATATAGCTAGCAAACCCAAGCTAGATTAACCCCAATTAATATATGTATGGCCTATATCGATCATGTATGAACATCCCTGAGATTCATTAATTAATTATATAATTAGCGCTGATAAATTAATTAACTTGAATTTTGTCAAGTTCTATATATATATTTGAACATATTCTTCGGGATTTCACTCTCTCTCTCGACCTATCGTTGGTGGCCAGAACAACACATATATGCATGCACTTTATGCGCAAAGACGCGGGTGCCTCTGATACGTCTCCAACGTATCTATAATTTCTTATGTTCCATGCTAGTTTTATGACAATACCAACATGTTTTAGTCATACTTTATAATGTTTTTATGCATTTTCTGGGACTAACCTATTAACAAGATGCGGCGCGGCCAGGAGGGGGGGACGCGCCGGCCTATGGGGTGGGCCCCTCGGGTGCCCCCCTACGCTGCCCCTTCGCCTACTTAATCCCTCCGTCGCGAAAACCCTAGTACCGAGAGCCACGATACGGAAAAAGTTCCAGAGACGCCGCCGCCTTCAACCCCATCTCGGGGGGTACAGAAGATCGCCTCCGGCACCCTGCCGGAGAGGGGAATCATCACCGGAGGGCTCTACATCACCATGCCCGCCTCCGGACTGATGCGTGAGTAGTTCATCCTTGGACTACGGGTCCATAGCGATAGCTAGATGGTTGTCTTCTCCTCTTGTGCTATCATGTTTATATCTTGTGAGCTGCCTATCATGATCAGGATCATCTATTTGTAATGCTACATGTTGTGTTTGTTGGGATCCGATGAATATTGAATACTATGTCATGTTGATTATTGATCTATCATATATGTGCTATTTATGTTCTTGCATGCTCTGCGTTACTAGTAGAGGCTCTGGCCAAGTTGATACTTGTGACTCCAAGAGGGAGTATTTATGCTAGATAGTGGGTTCATGTCTCCATTGAATCTGGGGGAGTGACACCAACCCCTAAGGTTGTAGATGTGTTGTTGCCACTAGGGATAAAACATCAATGCTTTATCTAAGGATATTTGTGTTGATTACATTACGCACCATACTTAATGCAATTGTCTGTTGTTTGCAACTTAATACTGGAAGGGGTGCGGATGCTTACATGAAGGTGGACTTTTTAGGCATAGATGCATGCTGGATGGCGGTCTATGTTCTTTGTCGTAATGCCCTAAGTAAATCTCATAGTAGTCATCATGATATGTATATGAATCTCTATTCTGTCAATTGCCCAACTATAATTTGTTCACCCAACATGGTATTTATCTTATTGGAGAGACACCACTAGTGAACTGTGGACCCCGGTCCTTTTTCTTCTACATCTGAAATACAATCTACTGCAATCACTGTTCTCTATTGTTTTCTGCAAGCAAACATAATTCTCCACACCATACGTCTAATCCTTTGTTTTCAGCAAGCCGGTGAGATTGACAACCTCACTGTTAAGTTGGGGCAAAGTAGTTTGATTGTGTTGTGCAGGTTCCACGTTGGCGCCGGAATCACTGGTGTTGCGCCGCACTACACTCCTCCACCAACAACCTTCACGTGGCCTTCATCTCCTATTGGTTCGATAAACCTTGGTTTCTTACTGAGGGCAAACTTGCTGCTGTGCTCATCATACCTTCCTCTTGGGGTTCCCAACGGACGTGTGCTTTACCGTCACAAGGAAGCTTCTACACGTTAGCAGCTATGTTTTCTGGCGCCGTTGCCGGGGAGATCAAGACACGCTGCAAGGGGAGTCTCTCACATCCAATCTCTTTACTTTGTTTATTGTCTTGCTTTATTTTATTTTCTGTCTTGTTTGCTTTCTTTATATCAAAAACACAAAAAAAATAGTTACTTGTTTTACTTTATTTAATTCGGTTTGCTTAGTTTACTTTTATTATTGCTAAAATGGGTACTCCTGAGAATACTAAGTTGTGTGATTTCACTAGCACAAATAACAATGATTTTATATGTACTCCTATTGCTCCACCTGCTACTACAGCAGAATTTTATGAAATTAAACCTGCTTTACTAAATCTTGTTATGAGAGAGCAATTCTCTGGTGTTAGTACTGATGATGCTGCTGCCCATCTTAATAATTTTGTTGAACTTTGTGAAATGCAAAAGTATAAGGATATAGATGGGGATATTATAAAACTGAAATTGTTTCCTTTCTCCTTAAGAGGAAGAGCTAAAGATTGGTTGCTGTCTTTGCCTAAAAATAGTATTGATTCATGGACTAAATGTAAAGATGCTTTTATTGGAAAATATTATCCTCCTGCTAAAATTATATCTTTGAGAAGTAGCATTATGAATTTTAAGCAATTGGATAATGAACATGTTGCCCAAGCATGGGAGAGAATGAAATCTTTGGTAAAGAATTGCCCTACCCATGGACTAACTACTTGGATGATCATCCAAACCTTTTATGCAGGATTGAATTTTTCTTCGAGGAACCTATTGGATTCAGCTGCTGGAGGTACTTTTATGTCCATCACTTTGGGTGCTGCAACAAAGCTTCTTGACGATATGATGATCAACTACTCTGAATGGCATACTGAAAGAACTCCTCAAGGTATGAAGGTAAATTCTGTTGAAGAAACCTCTTCTTTGAGTGATAAGATTGATGTTATTATGTCTATGCTTGTTAATGGTAGATCATGTTGATCCTAATAATGTTCCCTTAGCTTCATTGGTTGCTCAAGAAGAGCATGTTGATGTGAATTTCATTAAAAATAATAATTTCAACAACAATGCTTATAGGAATAATTTTGGTAACAACAACTATAGGCCATATCCTTCTAATAGTGGTAATGGTTATGGTAATTCTTATGGTAATTCTTACAACAATAATAAGAGTGTACCCTCTGATCTTGAAGTCATGCTTAAAGAATTTATTAGTACACAAACTGCTTTTAACAAATCTGTTGAGGAAAAGTTTGGTAAAATTGATTCTTGCTTCTAAGGTTGATAGTCTTGCTCTTGATGTTGATCTTTTGAAACTGAAAGTTATGCCTAATGAAGTTAAAGATACTAAGTCATTTGCTAAAACAAATGCTATCCAAGTTCGAATTAATGACAATATTAGAATGATGGCTGAATTGCATGCTAGATGGGAAAGAGAAGAAAGAGAAGAAAAACTTGCTAAAGAGAATAATATAGCTAAAGTTTGGACTATCACCACCACTAGTAATGATGATGCTTCACATGTTTCTAAACCTCCTACTATCAATGGTAAAATAATTGGTGTTGGCAATGTTTCTAATTCTACTGCACAACGTGCAAAATTGCCTGAAACTGCTGAAACTGTTTGTGATAAAAGTGCTGAAATTTTTCAGAATGCTGTAGATCATAATGGTTTAGATTTTGATAGTTGTCATATTTTTGAAGTTATTAAGTTCTTACAAAAACTTGCTAGAAGTCCTAATGCTAGTGCTATAAATTTAGCCTTTACAAAACATATTACAAATGCTCTCATTAAAGCTAGGGAAGAGAAATTAAAACTTGAAGCTTCTATTCCTAGGAAGTTGGAAGATGGTTGGGAACCCATCATTAAGATGAAAGTCAATGATTTTGATTGTAATGCTTTATGTGATCTTGGTGCAAGTATTTCTGTTATGCCTAAGAAACTTTATGATATGCTTGACTTGCCTCCTTTGGAAAATTGTTATTTGGATGTTAATCTTGCTGATAATTCTATAAAGAGACCTTTGGGGAGAATTGATAATGTTCACATTACGGTTAACAATAACCTTGTCCCCGTTGATTTTGTTGTTTTGGATATTGAATGCAATGCATCTTGTCCTATTGTTTTGGGAAGACCCTTTCTTCGAACTGTTGGTGCTATTATTGATATGAAAGAAGGAAATATTAAGTATCAATTTCCTCTTAAGAAAGGTATGGAACACTTCCCTAGAAAGAGAATGAAGATGCCTTTTGATTCTATTATTAGAAAAAATTATGATGTTGATGCTTCTTCTCTTGATATTACTTGATTTGCACTTTCTGCGCCTAGCTGAAAGGCGTTAAAGAAAAGCGCTTATGGTAGACAACCCATTATTTTATTTCTCCAATTTTGTTTTATATTTGAGTCAGGGTTCTAGTTACTAATGTAGCAATACCTTTGTATCTTTATTTTCATGTATTGTTGTGCCAAGTAAAGTCTCTAATAGAAGGTTGATACTAGATTTGGATTTCTGCGCAGAAACAGATTTGTTAGCTGTCACGAATTCGTGTTTTTCTCTCTGTAGGAGAATCAAAAAAATCAGCGAAAATTCATGCATGATCCTCAGATATGTACGCAACTTTCATTAGTTTTGAGTTTTTCCATCTGAGCAAGTTAAGTGCCTCAGAAAAATTCGTCTTTACGGACTGTTCTGTTTTGACAGATTCTGCCTTTTATTTCGCATTGCCTCTTTTACTGTGTTTAATTGGATTTCTTGGCTCCATTAAATTTCAGTAGCTTTGAGTAATGTACAGAAGTGTTGGTAATGATTGTGTCCTTGCTGAACATGTGAATTTTTATTATGCACTAACCCTCTAATGAGATTGCTTTGAGTTCGGTGTGGAGGAAGTTTTCAAGGATCAAGAGAGGAGGATGATATGATGTGATCAAGAAGAGTGAAAAGTCTAAGCTTGGGGATGCCCCCGTGGTTCATCCCTGCATATTTCAAGAAGAATCAAGCGTCTAAGCTTGGGGATGCCCAAGGCATCCCCTTCTTCATCAACAAACTTATCAGGTCACCTCTAGTGAAACTATATTTTAATTCCATCACATCTTATGTGCCTTACTTGGAGCGTCTGTTTGCTTTTATTTTTGTTTATGTTTGAATAAATTCGGATCCTAGCAATCCTTGTATTGGAGAGAGACACGCTCCGCTTTTTCATTTGAACACTTGTGTTCTTCGTTTTGCTTCAATATTCATGGCGAAAACTGAAAGCCGCAGCACTTGTACTTGTTGTTATTTGGTTGGAAACAGAAAATGCCTCATATTGTCTTGAATAATTTGATACTTGGCAATATTTTTGAGCTCTCAAGTAGATCATGTTTAAGCTCTTGCATCATGTAGTTTAAATCTATTAGTGGAGAACTACCGTAGAGCTTGTTGAAATTTGGTTTGCATGATTGGTCTCTCTAAGGTCTAGATATTTTCTGGTAAAAGTGTTTGAATAACAAGGAAGATAGTGTAGAGTCTTATAATGCTTGCAATATGTTCTTGTGTAAGTTTTTGCTGTACCGGTTCATACTTGTGTTTGCTTCGAACAACCTTGCTAGCCAAAGCCTTGTACTGAGAGGAAATGCTTCTCGTGCATCCAAAAACCTTGAGCCAAAACCTATGCCATTTGTGTCCACCATAACTACCTATATGTGGTATTTTTCTGCCATTCCAAAGTAAATTGCTTGCGTGCTACCTTTAAAATTTCATTCCTTGTCTTTGCAATACATAGCTCATGGGAAAGTAGCCTAAAAACTATTGTGGTAATGAATATGTTGCTATGTATCTTAGTTCTTATAAGTTGCTTGTTGAGCGGTAACCATGTTTCTGGGGACGCCATCAACTTGTCACACCTTTGTTGAATATCATGTGAGTTGCTATGCATGTTCGTCTTGTCTGAAGTAAGGGAGATTTTCCATGAGTTGTATGGTTTGAGTATGCATGTTGTTAGAGAAGAACATTGGGCCGCCAACCAAAGCCATGTATCATGGTGGAAGTTTCAGCTTGGACATTAATCCTCATAATCTCTTATGAGAATATTATTTGTTGAATGCTTTAAGCATTAAAAAGAGGAGTCCATTATCTGTTTTCTATGTTGTCCCGGTATGGATGTCCTCAAGTTGAGATCTATCAAAATCGAGAAATCAAATGCGATTTATCTCCTTGGACCTTTGTACGGGTGGCATAGAGGTACCCCTTTGTGACACTTGGTTGAAACATATGTAATGCAATGATAATCCATGGAAATCCGAGCTAATTAGGACAAGGTGCGAGCACTATTAGTATTCGATGCATGAGGCTTGCAACTTATAGGAAGTTTTATGCATAACCCATATGAATTATTACTACCGTTGACACAATTGTTTCCATGTTTTCAAAATAAAAAGCTCTAGCACATGAGTAATCCCTGCTTCCCTCTGCGAAGGGCCTTTCTTTTACTTTATGTTGAGTCAGTTTACCTACTTTTTTCTATCTTAGAAGCAAATACTTGTGTCAACTGTGTGCATTGATTCTTACATGTTTACTTATTGCACTTATTATATTACTTTGTGTTGACAATTATCCATGAGATATAAATGTTACAAGTTGAAAGCAATTGCTGAAACTTAAATCTTCCTTTGTGTTGCTTCGAAACCTCTTACTTTGAATCTATTGCTCTATGAGTTAGCTCTTATGCAAGTCTTTTTGATGCTTGTATTGAAAGTACTATTCATGAAAAGTTTTTGCTATATGATTCAGTTGTTTAGTCATTAACTTTTTGTTAGCAAACCATTGCTTTGAATCACTTCATTCATCTCATATGCTTTACAATAATGTTGATCAAGATTATGTTGGTAGCATGTCACTTCAGAAATTATTGTTTTTATCGTTTACCTACTCGAGGGCGAGTAGGAACTAAGCTTGGGGATGCTTGATACGTCTCCAACGTATCTATAATTTCTTATGTTCCATGCTAGTTTTATGACAATACCAACATGATTTAGTTATACTTTATAATGTTTTTATGCATTTTCCCGGACTAACCTATTAACAAGATGCCGCAGTGCCAGTTCCTGTTTTCTGCTGTTTTTGGTTTCATAAAAGTTAGTTTACAAATATTCTCGGAATTGGACGAAACAAAAGCCCACGGTCTTATTTTCCACGGAGGGTTCCAGAACACCGAAGAGGAGACGGAGAGGGGCCACGAGGCGGCCACCCCACAAGGCGGCGCGGCCAGGAGGGGGGCGCGCCGGCCTATGGGGTGGGCCCCTCGGGTGCCCCCTACGCTGCCCCTTCGCCTACTTAATGCCTCCATCGCAAAAACCCTAGTACCGAGAGCCACGATACGGAAAAAGTTCCAGAGACTCCGCCGCCGTCAACCCCATCTCGGGGGGTTCAGAAGATCACCTCCGGCACCCTTCCGGAGAGGGGAATCATCACCGGAGGGCTCTACATCACCATGCCCGCCTCCGGACTGATGCGTGAGTAGTTCATCCTGGGACTACGGGTCCATAGCAGTAGCTAGATGGTTGTCTTCTCCTCTTGTGCTATCATGTTTAGATCTTGTGAGCTGCCTATCATGATCAGGATCATCTATTTGTAATGCTACATGTTGTGTTTGTTGGGATCCGATGAATATTGAATACTATGTCAAGTTGATTATTGATCTATCATATATGTGCTATTTATGTTCTTGCATGCTCTCCGTTGCTAGTAGAGGCTCTGGCCAAGTTGATACTTGTGAATCCAAGAGGGAGTATTTATGCTAGATAGTGGGTTCATGTCTCCATTGAATCTGGGGGAGTGACAGCAACCCCTAAGGTTGTGGATGTGCAGTTACCACTAGGGATAAAACATCAATGCTTTGTCTAGGGATATTTGTGTTGATTACATTACGTACCATACTTAATGCAATTGCCTGTTGTTTGCAACTTAATACTGGAAGGGGTGCGGATGCTAACCTGAAGGTGGACTTTTTAGGCATAGATGCATGCTGGATGGCGGTCTATGTTCTTTGTCGTAATGCCCTAAGTAAATCTCATAGTAGTCATCATGATATGTATATGAATCTCTATTCTGTCAATTGCCCAACTGTAATTTGTTCACCCAACATGCTATTTATCTTATTGGAGAGACACCACTAGTGAACTGTGGACCCCGGTCCTTTTTCTTCTACATCTGAAATACAATCTACTGCAATCACTGTTCTCTATTGTTTTCTGCAAGCAAACATAATTCTCCACACCATACGTTTAATCCTTTGTTTTCAGCAAGCCGGTGAGATTGACAACCTCACTGTTAAGTTGGGGCAAAGTAGTTTGATTGTGTTGTGCAGGTTCCACGTTGGCGCCGGAATCACTGGTGTTGCGCCGCACTACACTCCTCCACCAACAACCTTCACGTGGCCTTCATCTCCTACTGGTTCGATAAACCTTGGTTTCTTACTGAGGGAAAACTTGCTGCTGTGCTCATCATACCTTCCTCTTGGGGTTCCCAAAGGACGTGTGCTTTACCGTCACAAGGAAGCTTCTACACGTTAGCAGCCTCTAATAATGTGTGTGCGCACTCGATCGATCTAGTTTTGATTAATCGTAGCACACAAATAAAAAAGTTGTATTTAATTCACAACAAGTTAAAATTAAACCCTAATAACCCTAAACCCTAATAACCCTAACCCTAAGCCCTAATTCCTAAACCCTAAACCCTAACCCTAACCCTAAAGCCTAAAGCTAGCCTAAACCCTAATCCCTAAACCCTAAACCCTAAACCCTATATATATAGGACAACGACACTTAATTAATTACGCATCAAGCAGGCCAGGGGGCCTCGCGGTCCTCTAATTAAATTAAATTAACTTGAATTTTGACAAGTTCTCGAATGAAAGCACACACTTTGATTAAGTTGCCTCACAATATATATATATATATAATTAGTGTGCATGCATGGCCTACCATGCATGCATATATATATTTGAACATTCTTGGGGATTTCAATAATCTCTCACTCTCTCTCTTTATCGTTGCTGGCCAGCAACGACACACATTATGCTTGCACTTTATGCGCAAATTAAGGCGGGTGCCTCTAATATAATGTCTGTGCAAACTCGATCGATCTAGTTTTGATTAATTGTGTATCACACTAATAAAAAGTTGTATTTTGATCCACAACAAGTTATAATTAAACCCCAACACATAAACCCTAGCTATATATAAACCATAAACCCTATATAGCTAGCTATAGGCCAACGACACTTAATTGCGCATCAAGCAGGCCAGGGGACCTCGCAGTCCTCTAAATGTGCCATTAACCCTAAACCCTAAACGATATATATATAACTAACCCTAGCTAATCAAACCCTACTTAAAACACATAACCCCAAGCTTATAAAACCAGATCTAATAAAACCCTACTCTATATATATAGCTACTAAACCCTAGATTAACCCCGATTAATATATATGGCCTATATAAATCATGTATATATGGACATTAGTGAGATTCATTAATTATGTAATTAGCACTGATAATAACATTAATTAAGTTGCCTCACAATATATATATATAATTAATATGCATGCATGGCCTAACCATGCATGCATATATATATATATATGTGTGTGTGTGTGTGTGTGTATTTGGTGTATTTGGGGATTTTAATCGCTCTCTCTCGCTCTCTCTCTCTCTCTCTCTCTCTCTCTCTCGTTGGTGTCCAACAACACTCATGCACTTTGTGCGCAAAGGCAGGTGCCTCTAATAATGTGTGCGCACTTGATCGATCTAGTTTTGTTTAATCATAGCACACAAATAAAGAAGTTGTATTTGAATTCACACAACCCTAATCTAAAATACATAACCCCTAACATGGCCTAATTAATTAACCCCTTCTCTCTAGCTAATTAGTCGAAAACTTGCACAAAATTAAAGGGGTCCCTCACTAATTATACATATCTAGATTGTGATAAACTTTTGCCCATATTTGGTGGATGGGTGCATCTTGGCATGTAAAACAATTAATATTTGCAAATGGCATTGTCCAAATTTATGTACAAATGATTTCTTTCCATCCAAAGTGCATAAAATGGGAGTTTTAATGAAGAAAGTACAAATAAAACAACTCAACATGCCTCCACAACCCGATTTTCACACGAAGTAGAGCATATTTAAAGGATAATTCCAGAGTTTTACTAGTTTTCAAGCAACCTTGCTAATTTCCCCTCATTCACATGACTTTATCGATTTAACGAAAATAGGGCGAATTTAAACTACATGGGAGGGATAGTTTGAATTGTGCGCGCGGCAAAGGGAACCGACTATTCCTCAGCCTTTTGCACGGAAAATTACACACGCAACTCCATTAAATACCACCTGCCGACCTTAATTATCACCCCGGTGGCCCTGCCGCATGACTCCCCACACACCCCTACACAACTTATCCCCGTCTGTGCGAAGAGCTTCCCCTCCCCGTCCCGTCCGTGCGAAGAAGCTTCCCCTCCTCGTTGTTCTTCTCGAGACGCACCGGCGGTCAAGTTGATCCACGGTAGGGCTGCTATCTCTAGCTCAATCATGCATCGGGCAAGATGGCCTAAAGATTTGTATTTTCTTGATGCTGCTAAAAAAATCGTCAGTATGCTCGAACTAATTGGCACTTTATAGTTTTCCGCTCGATTTGTCCTCGATCAATTTTCTCATTTGCGTGGGCATATATAGTCAGTTCTGCACTCGATCCGTTAATTTGCTGAAATGCCATGGCAGAGTTTTGTACTCGATCTGTTTGCTAAAATGTCGATGGGAATTTTTTTATTTTTGTACTCGACATGATTGCTGAAATGCATAATCATATAGTACAGTTTTGTACTCAATGGATATACATTTCCTACTTCGCCTTAAATTAATCACCAACCATTGTATCTCATAATTAAACAGATGGATAGAACTTGGATACTGCATGGACACTTATCTTCCCCTTCATATATAAATGGTGTTCAACACTTTATGGGGTTTGTTAGAGCTCATGAAGGTCACAACCTCGGACGTGTATTGCCCGTGCCGCACATGTATGAATGGTGAGAAGAGGCCTCACCATGTAGTGGAAGATCATTTACACATTTTTGGGATGGACCGCACATATGTTAGGTGGGTTTATCATGGTGAACCATATAATGATCCTTTAGCGGGAGAAGCTGATCTTGCTCACACTGTATGTGTGCTGGCATATGTAGTTAATTATTTATATTGATGCTACCGCTGTTTTGATCAATAGTTTGCATTGCTGTGCAAGGTTCTGTACTCAGATTTAACTTGTTGCAGATGGATGAACGGGAAGGAGAGAAAAAGCGCTTGCTTCATGAAACGGGTTTCAGCTCTAGGATCTGTGCTATGCCAGATGAGAAGGTAAATCTTTAAAATGGCATTGTTCAGGTTGCATCCCTTAGATGTTTGTCTAATCTTTTGATGTACTAATTGAAGAAGCATAGAGTTGAAGAGGTCTCTCAGTTTGATGGGAGAGTTGAAGATGACTCTCAGTTTGATGCACCTGTGGATGGTACTGATGACGAGCCTTTCATAGACGAAGTTCCCGCACTCGAGATTATCCGAGCATACGGAAGGAGGTCGTGAACCGAGTACACGGCTTTGCGTTGAAGTGGATGCACGCCCGGAGATCATCGGGGCGTCCGGGTAGTCTCAAGACCACCTGCACCCGATGCACCTGTGGATGGTACCGATGACGAGCCTTTCATAGACGAAGGTCCTGCACCTGAGATTATCCAGCCTACAGAAGGAGGCCGTGGACCGAGTACACAGCTTTGCGTTGAAGTGGATGCACGCCCGGAGATCATCAGGGGCATCCGGGTAGTCTTAGGACCACCCAGCCCTTATGCAAAATGTTGAGCTACTTTATGATTCGTACTCTTATGTTCTGGTGCTTAGTATGTACTATCTATGTTATGATTTGTACGCCTTTGGCGCTAGAACTATAATTCAGCATTCAGTGGATGATCGCGTTGCAAAATTTGACACACACACACAATCAGTTCATTGATGTCTACGTGTGCTTCTATTCTTGTAGACAGTGTTGGGCCTCCAAGAGCAGAGGTTTGTAGAACAGCAGCAAGTTTCCTTAAGTGAATCACCCAAGGTTTATCGAACTCAGGGAGGTAGAGGTCAAAGATATTCCTCTCAAGCAACCCTGCAATTAAGATACAAGAAGTCTCTTGTGTTCCCAACACACCTAATACACTTGTCAGATGTATAGGTGCACTAGTTCGGCGAAGAGATAGTAAAACACAGGTGGTATAGATGGTAGTGAATAGTAATTGCGATATGAAGTAAATATTGCAGCAAGCGAACATGTAGCAGAACTTGTTGGAAACGGTGTTTCAATGCTTAGAAACAAGGCCTAGGGATCATACTTTCACTAGTGGACACGCTCAACATTGCAATCATAATGGAATATAAATATAATCACTTCACTATGCTATTCTGAGTTACTCTCTGGTCGGATAACGAACACTAATTCACCGTGTAGGGATGAAAAAGCAAACCTTAAAGATGTATTCCCAAGTACTAATAAACACCCCACACTGTCACTTTGAGCATTCATAGGAGTTACTAACACACCACAATTTCATAGAGACATCCAACTCAAATCATAACCCAGTGAACAACTATTCTGTGAAATATAGCCTAAGAGACCCACACGGTGCACACACTGTCACCTTTACACACGTGGGACAAGGAGTCTCCGGAGATCACATAAGTAAAATCCACTTGAATAACATAACTACATCTAGATTACAAAGCTCATCATATGGATCTCAATCATGCAACGCAATTCATGAGATCATTTGTAACATCCCAAGTGAGCTACCCTTTTAGTTTGCAAGTTTGTGCATCATATTGCATTCATGCATCTCATCATGTCACTTTTGGTTCTTATAAATTGCATTCGGTTTTATTTTGCATTTCATCTTTTATGTGTGATTTCTATCTCTCTTTGTTTTACCTCTATCTCACTTGAGATGTTCCAATCTAAAGCCTGCCTATCCTATTCCTAATACTTGACCACTTTCAAAAACGTCATGCCAAAACTTCCATTCTTATGGGTTATTATTATTACCCCTCTCCTATATCTTCTATTTTATAATTAATCAATATAATAAATATTTTTGCAATGGAAATGGTTTTGTTTTGGGTACATATAAGAAAAACTACATTAGATAAAAAACTATTTATCAATCTCTGTCTTCCTCTGTCTTTCTGTTTCACATTCCAAACTTGTTTTCAAAATAAAATAAAATAAGAGAGGTTTTGGAAATAATTGAAAAGAACAGAAGAAGCCCACCATCTTACCTGGGTCGTTCCTGTGCCTAGACCTCCTTTTCCCAGCACGTGAAGACCACGCACGGAGCTGCTTCGCGTGTTCGTTTTTCCTCCCAGGCCACCTGCTCTGTTTTCCCCATCGCCATCGAGCCTCAAGCAAAACCCTAGCCTCCCTCTCGCTGCGTCGCCGTCTGAGCACGGGGATGGAGCCGCCGTGGCGCCCTCTTCCTCCTCGCTGAACCGGAGCTGGAGCTGCTCGAGAACGTCGCCGCCGCCAAGACGTACCTGGAGCGCCGCCGTGCACGCCGACGACCTCCGCTTCGCCCCGCCGTCGTCTCCATCCTCCCCAACCTTCTCCCTTGACGTGGTGAGCCTCCGTCCGAGTTCCCTGTCGTTCTCCCGTTCATCTCTTCGATTTCTCGCGCTGACGCCGTCGTCCGCATCCGATTCCGCTGATCGCCGCTGCAGCTGGTCGTGTGTGCTGCCAGAGCTTCAACAGCGTCATCTTGGTCGGGGTTCGTCTGGCTTCGTTCAAAGGGCCGAGCCTCTCTCTTCAGTCATCAATTGATCTAGCGGCTTGCCTGTTACATCGGCACAAAGGTGAGGCTCGATTTGTTGTCTGTCACCGGCGCAAGGTGCCCTTTTTATTTCTGTGCAGTTCTGAAATCCGATTCAGTTAGCTTCTGTCGATTATTCAGTTAGTCTTTAGTTAGTTCCACCTTGCTGTACCCTGTAATTCTAAACGTGCTGCAGCTCCACTTTGATGGTGTCGCTGTTCTGGGTTCCCAGGAAGCACAAATGTTCTTTCTTTCTACTTCCCAGCAGTCCAAAGTCCAAATCCCAGGAACGCTGCAGAAAGTTCAGTTTTGGTTGACACCTTCAGTTACCTGTAGCGCTCACAGTACTACTGCTGTGTTTTCCTGTGCTCGTTTCAATCGAAAACCCAGCCAAACGGTGGTGCCCTTGCTTGATACTCAACAGGTCCAGGATCAATTCCTCCGACCTGGACAAAACAAACCATTCTATTTTGCTCCCTGGTGTCCAAATGCAGTTTAAAATTGATCTTCTAAACTGTGTATTTATATTCGATGACAGGGTTTTGAATTACTTTAAAACTCATCCTGTTACAATTTATTCTTGAATAAATAATTTGACCAAGTAATAAAAACAGATTTTATAATTTAAAATTTGCATCATAGACCTCTCTATTTCTGCCGGATGGTTAATTCCATGATAAGTAAACGATATGTGCGGGCAATTATTAACTATCTTGTCTATCAGATTGCCCCACTTAATTTTGCTAAGCATGGTCCCTCTTGCATATCACATGACATGCATCATATTGTCGCATTTCATTTCTTGTATTGATTATGTACTCTCTCTTGTATGTGTGTTTGGTTCTTCTCGTTAGACGCCGGTACCGAGGAGTACGGTGAGGAGTACGACTACTACCCTGAGGAGGATCGTGCCGGTTTCTCTTCTTCCGACTTGACAGGCGAGCACTTTTCCCCGCTACCTATTTTCTCGCTTTTGCCTCTTTACCTTATCGCTATCCCGGTGTGCCGTTCTTGTCACGTATCCTATCGCATGTCACCTATTGCAAGCCATAGACCCATACATACGTCCTACAGCTCGTTGCTTGGTTACGAGGTCGGCCATGCGAGTCGTAGGCTTGCTTAGTACCGTTGATATATATTGCTACTATTATCGTTGTCGACGATCGTTATCTAGGTGGGTTATATCTCGTTGGGGGTTTTTCCCATATACATGCTTATGGTTATATCTGTTCGATAAGTTCACACCTTACTTATTCATGCTAATAATAAAATTGCTAAGTAGAGGCATCGGTGGGTCGGCTGATTTTCGTTTTGAACACGGCTCACTTGTGTCCACTAATATCTTAGGATCCCGAGTTCTTGTTATCCGATCCAAGGCCGAGCGCACTAACCATACGTGGGGTTCGGTGGGGCCCCTCGACCAATTCTCGAACTCGCTTCCATTGTCCAAGTGCCACAAATAGTTTCTTTGCGTTTATTTTGGTTCTTGTGGGCGTGCAAGCTAACTATTACTTTGGGAAGCCATGTGTGCCTTGTAGCCCTTGTTTAACTTTGTTGCACGCACACATAGGTGAGATACGATGTCAAGCGGTATCCGAAAGAGTGAGGTCATCGGTCGGCTCCCCGAGTGAGCTCGATCCAGTGTGCATCTCCTAGGAACCGACTTGGCCGTAGACTCAAACAAGTCGGGTCCGTCTCAGAGATTCGGCCGGACTCTTGACACGGGTAAACTTAGTTAGGTGGCTTCTTGGACTTGGTCTGTGGTGAAGGGAGAGGTAGTGTTGTGATACTCTGCTTTGATCCAGTAGGGTTGACCGAGCGTATGAGACCGATGAGTGCACCCCTCGCGGGTTACAATCTTTTCGAAAAGCCGTGTCCGCGGTTATGGACGACTTGGAGAAGTGTTACTTGATCATAGACAACTTTCACCCTTTATCTGCTAATTAACTTGCGTAGTAATTAGCAGAATTGTAATAAAAACTGGTTTAAACTGTAAACCGTGTGAGTGCCTTTGCATCTTCTTCCTGTAGCATGTAGAAGGGGGAATGCATCGGCTGAGTTATGTTTGCAGAGTTTTAGAACTGTTAGATGCACGCTCTCTTATCTATATCTTGCAGACGGAAAGTTGAGAGTGTCTCTATATGTTTTAGTGCAAGCTTTGCTGCCGCTAAACCCACCATATAGCCGGCGAGCGCAGCCAATATTCTAAGTCTCGCTGGGTACGCGCCTTGGTACTCACCCTCGTTTTTCCTCTCTTTTTCCGGCAACCGTTGGCCCGATGTTTGCAGGTACGGCAGGTTTTGAGTATCCGCCTGGACACTACTTTGTGGACTACGCTGAGGACGACTACGTCGAGTAGAGAGGACGCTCCTAAGGCAGCAGCCTGGGGCTTGCTGGATATGGATCCGACTGCTTTATTTATGGACTCTTAGTCCCATTTGCATCTTGTCTGTACTCAGACGTATATTCGCTTCCGCATGATGTATTGATGTATTGTTGGGACATGTGTCCTCTGAGTGTTATTTGCTATCTTGCTCTATGAGCGTTGCTATATACTTATTTCACTCTTTTGTGTCGTAGAGTTAATGTCTGTGATATCATCTCGTGATGCTATGCCCTTGTAACTCGTGCACCGTGCGTGTTTCATATCGAGTGCACGGAAGGCGAGACACCTAGGCCCGGATGCGTGTACGCGAGGGGCACTAGTTCCGCGTCCGTATTCCTACTCCTAGGGTCAACGGCTTGGTACTCCGACACGGATACGTATTCACGAGGGGTACTAGTTCCGTGATGCGTATCTAACTTCGAGGCCGACAGATTTGGTATCAGAGCATGGACTGCCTTTTAGGAGCCCTTGCAGCGGACGTAGTCGTGTCTAGAACTAATACTTTGGTAGCTATATAGGAAAATTTTATGCGCGAGAGTAGGATTCTTTTTATTTCTTACCCCACCCACCCTCCCTCTGGTAAGGAAGTGTAACGGATTTTACTCTCCTCTTACCTAAATTTTCACCTAGGATTTCACGTCTTCGGGTTTCCGTAGTACCATAGATTGTTGTGTGGTTTTGTGTTGAGAAAAATGTTGCTTCGATCCAATTCCTTTGTTACTTCATCAGTCATGTTTTCGTTGAAATTCTTTTCTAGCTTGTTGGCATAATCATGTTAACTGGTTGTTGATTCCGGTGCTAATATCGAGTTCTTTTCTTCTACGGAGTTATTCCTATCAAGTTAATGTTTGTGTTGTTCATCTTCCAATAAACATAACTTGGGTCGTGTTGACACTTGCCAATGTTAAAAACTTCAGTATAGCTACATACCACTGTCTTGCGAGATTTGTGAAGTATTGTTTTGCTATCGTTTCTAATCTTCAATATGTTATGGCTAGCTCTTGTGTACTTGAATTCATGTACCTTGATGATACCTATGTCATATTCATGTTTCTATCTTGCAAGTTGAAGTTTCTTCTAATGTACTTATGTTGGATTTTTATCCTATCGTGTACTAATCTGCAATCTTGATGTTTGTCATCAGGATGCCTCCAAGGCGCGCACCTCCGCCTCCTCCACCTCCACCTCTGGAAATTGGGCAAGCTCTGCTGAATGTGACTCAGATTCTAGCGCAGTTGGCCCAGAACCAGGCGCAGAACAATGAAGGGAATGGCCGGGTCACTATCAGAGAGTTCCTTAATCTCAACCCGCGCACCTTCGACACTCCACTGAAGCCACTAGATGCAGATGATTGGCTTCGTGAGATGAACCGCACCCTCAACACTGCGCGTGTAGCTCCAGCAGACAGAGTTTCCTTTGTGACCTTCCTCCTGAGAGGTGAGTCTGCTGCATGGTGGGACAGCTACCTGGAGAGGAGAGATCCAGATGTTGAGACTAGTTGGGATGACTTCCAGGCACTTTTCAGGCGTCACCACATTCGTGATGGTGCCATGGACAAGATGCGTGAGGAGTTTCGTAGGCTCACACAGGCTGATATGGATGTGGAAACCTACAGCAGAGCCTTCACCAACCTTGCTCGCTATGCAGGTGATGAGATCTCCACCGATGAGAGGAAGCAAGACAAGTTTCGCGAGAGGCCTCAACCCTACGGTCAAGTTCGCTATCAACCTCGATCAAGTGCGAAACTTCGATGAGCTTGTTGATACGACTATCAAGGCCGAGAGCCGGTAGACGAGGAGTTTGAGCAGTCAAGGAAGCACTCTCGTGACACTGGCTCTTCTTCGACACCAGCTATGCCACCTCAGAAGCGCAGAGTTTGGTTTCCTGACACTGCTCCACCAGCTCCACGGTCCTTCCACTCGAGACCGCCTGGGTTTGTTCCCCGCCCACCCACCCCTCAGTTTGCTCACAGGCCAGCACAGTTTCAGCACAGGCCAGCTTTCGCTCCTCAGCAGCACGGAGGTTTTGTTCAGCAGCAGAGGCCAGCTTTGGGTCCTCCTCAGAGACAGTTTGCTCCTCGTTCTTCTTCAGTCACTTGCTACTCTTGTGGTCAGCCTGGGCACATTTCTCGCAACTGTTTTCAGAAGCAACCACTACCTTCTCCACCACCTCGTTCTTCTTCAGCACAAACGATGGTGCGTGCTCCTCCTGCACCCAAGGCTTTCAACTCTAATAATAAGCCTGGTCGTGTGCAAGTCAACAATGTTACCGCTGAAGAAGCCGAGAAGGCATCAGACGTTGTGCTTGGTACCTTACTTGTGAACTCTTTTCCTGCTAAAGTTTTGTTTGATACTGGTGCATCGCATTCTTTTGTTTCTCAGAGTTTTGCACAAATACATGATCTATCGTGTGTTCTCTTGGAGAAAAACATCACTGTCAACTCTCCTGGAGCTCGAATGATGTCTTCCATGATAAGCCATGGCAATCAAATTCTTATCGGAGGCCACTTGTTTTTGGCTTCACTCATTCTCCTCAACAGTGCCAGCATTGATGTGATCCTTGGCATGGATTGGTTGGCAGCTAACAAGGCCAAGATTGACTGTGCCACTAAGTCTGTTTATCTTCAACATCCTTCTGGCCATATAGTCTATTCTCCAACTTCAACAATGCAAGTGTTCTCTCTTGAAGCAAATCCTTTACCTTCAATTGAAGATGTTCCGGTGGTTTGTGACTTCCCCGATGTCTTTCCAAATGAGCTTCCAGGAATGCCACCGACGAGGCTGTTGAGTTTGTCATTGAGCTAGAACACAGTACGACTCCTATCTCCAAGAGGCCTTACAAGATGGGTCCAAATGAGTTAGCTGAACTCAAGAAACAACTTGATGAGTTGGAAAAGCTTGGTTTCATTCAACCTAGCACTTCCCGTGTGGGTTGCCCCACCATCTTTGTCAAGAAGAAGGATAAAACTGATCGCTTGGTGGTTGACTACCGCCCTCTCAATGAGAAGACGATCAAGAATAAATATCCTCTTCCTCGCATCATTGATCTCTTCGACCAACTTGCGGGTGCCGTTGTGTTCTCTAAGATGGACTTGAGAAGCGGCTATCACCAAATAAAAATCCGCAAGGAGGATATTCCAAAAACGACTTTCACCACTCGCTATGGCTTGTATGAGTACACGAGTCATGTCCTTTGGCCTCACTAATGCTCCGACAACGTTCTCTCGCCTCATGAACTCAGTCTTCATGGAGTATCTTGACAAGTTTGTGGTGGTCTACCTTGATGATATTCTTGTCTATTCCAAGTCTAATGAAGAACATGAAGAGCATCTTCGCCTCGTCCTCACCAAGCTCCGCGAGCATCGCCTTTATGCCAAGTTCTCCAAGTGCGAGTTTTGGCTTCCAGAAGTCGTCTATCTTGGGCATGTCATTTCTGCAAAAGGCATAGCCGTCAATCCTGAAACAGTCAAGGCAATTGTTGAATGGCTTCCTCCGAAGAATGTCAAGCAAGTGAGAAGTTTCCTCGGTTTGGCTAGTTATTGCCGCCGCTTTGTTGAGAACTTCTCCAAAATTGCCAAGCCTCTCACGGATCTTCGAAGAAAGACAAGAAGTTCCTTTGGACTCCGATGTGTCAAGAAAGCTTCGAACTCCTGAAACAGAAACTCACTTCAACTCCAGTTCTTGTTGCTCCAGATACTTCCAAGCCCTTCCAGATATTCTGTGATGCCTCTCTTCAAGGTTTGGGTGCAGTTCTCATGCAAGAACGTCAAGTTGTAGCGTATACTTCTCGTCAGTTGCGCAAGCATGAGTTGAACTATCCCACTCATGATCTCGAGCTTGCAGCGGTTATACATGCTTTGATAACTTGGCGTCCCTACTTGTTGGGCAACCGTTGTGAAATCTTCACCGACCACAAAAGCCTCAAATACATCTTCACTCAACCCAATTTGAACATGCGTCAAACGAGATGGATGGAGACCATCAAAGACTTTGACTTGTCTATCTCCTACACTCCTGGCAAAGCAAATGTGATGGCTGATGCGCTGAGTCGCAAGGAATATTGCGATAATCTCATGGTGAAAGAAGCACAACCTCTTCTTCATGAAGAATTCCAGAAGTTAAATCTTCAAATCGTTCCCCAAGGCTTTGTTGCAACCTTGGTAGTTGAGCCTACTCTTGAAGAGAAGATAAGAAAGGCACAGTTGGGTGATGCCTTAATCGAGAAAATCAAGGAGAATATGCATCAATCAAAGTACAAGGCTTTCTCTCTTGATGATCAAGGCACTGTGCTCTTTGAAGGGCGCATGGTTGTTCCTAAAGTCGAAAGCTTACGAGCGTTGATAATGAAAGAAGCTCATGATACTCCCTTGTCTATCCATCCTGGAAGCACCAAAATGTATCACGATCTAAGGTCAACATTCTGGTGGACTAGAATGAAGCGTGAGATAGCAAAGTATGTCTCTGAATGTGATGTTTGCCGCCGAGTCAAAGCTGAATGTAAAAGACCGGCCGGTGTTCTCCAACCCTTGAAAGTTCCGAGTGGAAATGGGATAAAGTCGAGATGGACTTCATCACCGGCCTTCAGAAGTCCCGCAAGGGCAATGATGCAATCTTCGTTGTGATTGACCGCCTCTCTAAGGTTGCTCACTTCCTTCTCGTCAAAGAAACAATCTCTCGCTAGTCGGTTAGGCGAGCTCTACACCACTAGAATTGTCTCTCTTCATGGTGTTCCCTTGGAAATAAGCTACGATCGTGGAAGCATCTTCACTTCTAGATTTTGGGCAAGCTTTCGAAAGCTATGGGAACAACTCTTACGTTCGAAGCACGGCTTATCACCCTCAAACTAGTGGACAAGTTGAAAGGGTAAATCAAATCCTTGAAGATATGCTTCGTGCTTGTGTGATCTCCTTCGGCATGAAATGGGAAGAATGTCTTCCATATGCTCGAGTTCTCCTACAACAATAGCTATCAATCCAGGTCTTGGCATGGCACCATTTGAAGTTCAATATGGTCGCAAGTGTAGAACGCCTCTAAAGCTGGTCGAGCCCGGTGAAAGGAAACTCTTTGGTCCTGATATTGTCAAAGAAGCTGAAGAACAAGTCAGAATCATTCGTGACAATCTGAAGATAGCTCAGTCTCGTCAGAAAAGCTATTATGATAGCAAGCATCGTGATATGGTCTATAAGCCTGATGATCTGGCTTACCTCCGTGTGACTCCCATGAGGGGTACACATCGCTTCGGTATCAAGGGCAAGTTGGCTCCAAGATACATTGGTCCTTTCAAGGTTCTTGCAAGGCGTGGTCAAGTTTCCTACTTGTTAGAGCTTCCACCAAATCTCTCCAAAGTGCACGATGTGTTTCACGTGTCACAGCTCAAGCAATGTTTCAAAGATCCAGGCCGTGCGATTGATCACGAGTCTATTGACCTTCAAGAGGATCTTTCCTATCGTGAGCATCCGGTTCGCATTCTTGATGAAGCCGAAAGGAAGACGAGGAACGAGTTCGTCAAGTTTCTCAAGGTCCTTTGGTCTAATCATTCCGAGAAAGAAGCAACTTGGGAACGCGAAGATCTTCTCAGATCCGAGTATCCCGCTCTCTTCACATCTCCTTAGGAATCTCGGGGCGCGATTCCTTCAAGGGGGGGCGAGTTGTAACATCCCAAGTGAGCTACCCTTTTAGTTTGCAAGTTTGTGCATCATATTGCATTCATGCATCTCATCATGTCACTTTTGGTTCTTATAAATTGCATTCGGTTTTATTTTGCATTTCATCTTTTATGTGTGATTTCTATCTCTCTTTGTTTTACCTCTATCTCACTTGAGATGTTCCAATCTAAAGCCTGCCTATCCTATTCCTAATACTTGACCACTTTCAAAAACGTCATGCCAAAACTTCCATTCTTATGGGTTATTATTATTACCCCTCTCCTATATCTTCTATTTTATAATTAATCAATATAATAAATATTTTTGCAATGGAAATGGTTTTGTTTTGGGTACATATAAGAAAAACTACATTAGATAAAAAACTATTTATCAATCTCTGTCTTCCTCTCGTCTTTCTGTTTCACATTCCAAACTTGTTTTCAAAATAAAATAAAATAAGAGAGGTTTTGGAAATAATTGAAAAGAACAGAAGAAGCCCACCATCTTACCTGGGTCGTTCCTGTGCCTAGACCTCCTTTTCCCAGCACGTGAAGACCACGCACGGAGCTGCTTCGCGTGTTCGTTTTTCCTCCCAGGCCACCTGCTCTGTTTTCCCCATCGCCATCGAGCCTCAAGCAAAACCCTAGCCTCCCTCTCGCTGCGTCGCCGTCTGAGCACGGGGATGGAGCCGCCGTGGCGCCCTCTTCCTCCTCGCTGAACCGGAGCTGGAGCTGCTCGAGAACGTCGCCGCCGCCAAGACGTACCCGGAGCGCCGCCGTGCACGCCGACGACCTCCGCTTCGCCCCGCCGTCGTCTCCATCCTCCCCAACCTTCTCCCTTGACGTGGTGAGCCTCCGTCCGAGTTCCCTGTCGTTCTCCCGTTCATCTCTTCGATTTCTCGCGCTGACGCCGTCGTCCGCATCCGATTCCGCTGATCGCCGCTGCAGCTGGTCGTGTGTGCTGCCAGAGCTTCAACAGCGTCATCTTGGTCGGGGTTCGTCTGGCTTCGTTCAAAGGGCCGAGCCTCTCTCTTCAGTCATCAATTGATCTAGCGGCTTGCCTGTTACATCGGCACAAAGGTGAGGCTCGATTTGTTGTCTGTCACCGGCGCAAGGTGCCCTTTTTATTTCTGTGCAGTTCTGAAATCCGATTCAGTTAGCTTCTGTCGATTATTCAGTTAGTCTTTAGTTAGTTCCACCTTGCTGTACCCCGTAATTCTAAACGTGCTGCAGCTCCACTTTGATGGTGTCGCTGTTCTGGGTTGCCAGGAAGCACAAATGTTCTTTCTTTCTACTTCCCAGCAGTCCAAAGTCCAAATCCCAGGAACGCTGCAGAAAGTTCAGTTTTGGTTGACACCTTCAGTTACCTGTAGCGCTCACAGTACTACTGCTGTGTTTTCCTGTGCTCGTTTCAATCGAAAACCCAGCCAAACGGTGGTGCCCTTGCTTGACACTTAACAGGTCCAGGATCAATTCCTCCGTTCTGGACAAAACCAAACCATTCTATTTGCTCCCTGGTTCCCAAATGCAGTTTAAAATTGATCTTTTAAACTGTGTATTTATATTCGATGACAGGGTTTTGAATTACTTTAAAACTCATCCTGTTACAATTTATTCTTGAATAAATAATTTGACCAAGTAATAAAAACAGATTTTATAATTTAAAATTTGCATCATAGACCTCTCTATTTCTGCCAGATGGTTAATTCCATGATAAGTAAACGATATGTGCGGGCAATTATTAACTATCTTGTCTATCAGATTGCCCCACTTAATTTTGCTAAGCATGGTCCCTCTTGCATATCACATGACATGCATCATATTGTCGCATTTCATTTCTTGTATTGATTATGTACTCTCTCTTGTATGTGTGTTTGGTTCTTCTCGTTAGACGCCGGTACCGAGGAGTACGGCGAGGAGTACGACTACTACCCTGAGGAGGATCGTGCCGGTTTCTCTTCTTCTGACTTGACAGGCGAGCACTTTTCCCTGCTACCTATTTTCTGCTTTTGCCTCTTTACCTTACTGCTATCCTGGTGTGCCGTTCTTGTCACGTATCCTATCGCATGTCACCTATTGCAAGCCATAGACCCATACATACGTCCTACAGCTGTTGCTTGGTTACAGGGTCAGCCATGCGAGTCGTAGGCTTGCTTAGTACCGTTGATATATATTGCTACTATTATCGCTGTCAGCATCGTTATCTAGGTGGGTTATATCTGTTGGGGGTTTTTCCCATATACATGCTTATGGTTATATCTGTTCGATAAGTTCACACCTTACTTATTCATGCTAATAATAAAATTGCTAAGTAGAGGCATCGGTGGGTCAGCTGATTTTCGTTTTGAACACGGCTCACTTGTGTCCACTAATATCTTAGGATCCCGAGTTCTTGTTATCTGATCCAAGACTGAGCGCACTAACCATACGTGGGGTTCAGTGGGGCCCCCTCGACCAATTCCTGAACTGCTTCCATTGTCCAAGTGCCACAAATAGTTTCTTTGCGTTTATTTTGGTTCTTGTGGGCGTGCAAGCTAACTATTACTTTGGGAAGCCATGTGTGCCTTGTAGCCCTTGTTTAACTTTGTTGCACGCACACATAGGTGAGATACGATGTCAAGCGGTATCCGAAAGAGTGAGGTCACTGGTCAGCTCCCCTGAGTGAGCTCTGATCCAGTGTGCATCTCCTAGGAACTGACTTGGCCGTAGACTCAAACAGCTGGGTCCGTCTCAGAGATTCGGCCGGACTCTTGACACGGGTAAACTTAGTTAGGTGGCTTCTTGGACTTGGTCTGTGGTGAAGGGAGAGGTAGTGTTGTGATACTCTGCTTTGATCCAGTAGGGTTGACCGAGCGTATGAGACCAGTAGTGCACCCCTGCAGGGTTACAATCTTTTCGAAAAGCCGTGTCCGCGGTTATGGACGACTTGGAGAAGTGTTACTTGATCATAGACAACTTTCACCCTTTATCTGCTAATTAACTTGCGTAGTAATTAGCAGAATTGTAATAAAAACTGGTTTAAACCGTAAACCGTGTGAGTGCCTTTGCATCTTCTTCCCGTAGCATGTAGAAGGGGAATGCATCGGCTGAGTTATGTTTGCGAGTTTTAGAACTGTTAGATGCACGCTCTCTTATCTATATCTTGCGGACGGAAAGTTGAGAGTGTCTCTATATGTTTTAGTGCAAGCTTTGTCGCCGCTAAACCCACCATATAGCCGGCGAGCGCAGCCAATATTCTAAGTCTCGCTGGGTACGCGCCTTGGTACTCACCCTTGTTTTTCCTCTCTTTTTCCAAGAACCGTTGGCCCGATGTTTGCGAGTACGGCAGGTTTTGAGTATCCGCCTGGACACTACTTTGTGGACTACGCTGAGGACGACTACGTCGAGTAGAGAGGACGCTTCCTAAGGCGACGACATCGGGGCTTGCTCGGATATGGATCCGATCGCTTTATTTATGGACTCTTAGTCCCATTTGCATCTTGTCTGTACTCAGACGTATATTCGCTTCCGCATGATGTATTGATGTATTGTTGGGACATGTGTCCTCTGAGTGTTATTTGCTATCTTGCTCTATGAGCGTTGCTATATACTTATTTCACTCTTTTGTGTCGTAGAGTTAATGCTGTGATATCATCTGTGATGCTATGCCCTTGTAACTCCGTGCACCGTGCGTGTTTCATATCGAGTGCACGGGAAGGCGAGACACCTAGGCCCGGATGCGTGTACGCGAGGGGCACTAGTTCCGCGTCCGTATTCCTACTCCTAGGGTCAACAGCTTGGTACTCCGACACGGATACGTATTCACGAGGGGTACTAGTTCCGTGATGCGTATCTAACTTCGGGGGCCGACATCATTGTATTGAAGTACGAGAGAGAGATTAACCACATAGCTACCGGTACAGCCCTTAGCCTCGGGGGAGAACTACTCCCTCCTCATCATGGGAGCAGCAGCGTTGATGGAGATGGCGGTGGTGTCGATGGAGATGCCTTCCGGGGGCAATTCCCCGTCCCGGCGGCGTGCCGGAACAGAGACTTCTGTCCCCCGAATCTTGGCTTCGCGATGGCGGCGGCTCTGGAACTTTTCTCGTATCGTGGCTTATGTTTTTAGGGTTTTCACGTCACATGGAGACTTTATAGGCGAAAGGGCAGTGTCGGAGGGGCACCAGGGTGCCCTCACCACCAGGTGGCGCGGCCAGGAGTGGGCCCGCGCCCAGGTGTGGTGTGGGGGCCCCCTGGCCCATCTCTGGCCCCTCTTCGGTGCTCTGAAAGCTTCCCGGGAAAATAAGGTTCTGGGCGTTGATTTCGTCCAATTCCGAGAATATTTCCTTTGTAGGATTTCTGGAACCAAAAACAGCAGAAAACAGCAACTGGCGCTTCAGCATCTTGTTAATAGGTTAGTGCCAAAAAATGCATCAAAACATCATAAAGTGTGAACAAAACATGTAGGTATTGTCATAAAACTAGCATGGATCATAAGAAATTATAGATACGTTGGAGACGTATCAAGCATCCCCAAGCTTAGTTCCTACTCGCCCTCGAGTAGGTAAACGATAACAACAAATAATTTCTGAAGTGACATGCTACCAACATAATCTTGATCAACATTATTGTAAAGCATATGAGATGAATGGAGTGATCTGAAGCAATAGATTGCTAACAAAGAGATAATGACTAAACAAATGAATCATATAGCAAAAAAATTCATGAATAGTACTTTCAAGACAAGTATCAAAAAGACTTGCATAAGAGCTAACTCATAAAGCAATAGATTCAAAGTAGAAGGCATTGAAGCAACACAAAGGATGATTAAGTTTCAGCAATTGCTTTCAACTTGTAACATGTATATCTCATGAATAATTGTCAACATAGAGTAATATAACAAGTGCAATAAGTAAACATGTAAGAATCAATGCACACAGTTAACACAAGTGTTTGCTTCTAAGATAGAAAGAAGTGGGTAGACTGACTCAACATAAAGTAAAAGAATGGCCCTTTACAGAGGGAAGCATGGATTAGTATTTTTGTGCTAGAGCTTTTATTTAAAAAACATAGAAACAATTTTGTCAACGGTAGTAATAATTCATATGTGCTATGCATAATACTTCCTACAAGTTGCAAGCCTCATGCATAGAATACCAATAGTGCCCGCACCTTGTCCTAATTAGCTTGGATTACATGGATTATCATTGCATAACATATGTTTCAACCAAGTGTCACAAAGGGGTACCTCTATGCCGCCTGTACAAAGGTCCAAGGAGATCAATTGCATTTGATTTCTCGTTTTTAATAGATCTCAACTTAAGACATCCATACCGGGACAACATAGACAACGGATAATGGACTCCTCTTTTAATGCTTAAGCATTCAACAACAAATAATATTCTCATAAGAGATTGAGGATGAATGTCCAAACTGAAAACTTCCACCATGATACATGGCTTTGGTTAGCGGCCCAATGTTCTTCTCTAACATATGCATCCTCAAACCATTTGATCATGATAAATCACCCTTACTTCAGACAAGACAAACATGCATAGCATCTCACATGATATCCAACAAAGGTAAAAAGTTGATGGCGTCCCCAGAAACATGGTTACCGCTCAACAAGCAACTTATAAGAACTAAGACACATAGCTACATATTCATCACCACAATAGTTTTTAAGCTATTTTCCCATGAGCTATACATTGCAAAGACAAAGGAATGAAATTTTAAAGGTAGCACTCAAGTAATTTACTTTGGAATGGCGTAAAAATACCACATAGTAGGTAGATATGGTGGACACAAATGGCATGGGTTTTGGCTCAAGGTGTTTGGATGCACGAGAAGCATTTCCTCTCGGTACAAGGCTTGGGCTAGCAAGGTTGTTTGAAGCAAACACAAGTATGAACAGTACAGCAAAACTTACACAAGAACATATTGCAAGCATTATAAAACTCTACACTGTCTTCCTTGTTGTTCAAACACTTTTACCAGAAAATATCTAGACCTTAGAGAGACCAATCATGCAAACCAAATTTCAACAAGCTCTATGGTAGTTCTCCACTAATATATTAAACTACATGATGCAAGAGATTAAACATGATCTATGAGAGCTCAAAACAATTGCCAAGTATCAAGTTATTCAAAACCATATGAAGCATTTTCTGATTCCAACCAAATAGCAATTAACGAAGCGGTTTTCAACTCCGCCATGAACATTAAAAGTAAAAGCGAAGAACACTAGTGTTCATATGAAAAAGAGGAGCGTGTCTCTCTCCCACATGAGCATGAATTTATTCAGAGGATGAAAATAAAAGCACACAGACGCTCCAAGTAAAGTACATAAGATGTGATGGAATAAAAATATAGTTTCACTAGAAGTGACCTGATAAGTTGTCGATGAAGAAGGGGATGCCTTGGGCATCCCCAAGCTTAGATGCTTGAGTCTTCTTAAAATATGCAGGGATGTACCACCGGGGTATCCCCAAGCTTAGACCTTTCACTCGTCTTGATCATATTGTATCATCATCTTCTCTTGACCCTTGAAAACTTCCTCCACACCAAACTTAAAGCAAACTCATTAGAGGGTTAGTGCATAATCAAAAATTCATATATTCAGAGGTGACATAATCATTCTTAACACTTCTGTACATTGCACAAAGCTACTGAAAGTTAATGGAACAAAGAAACCCATTCAACATAGCAAAAGCGGCAATGCGAAATAGAAGGCAGAATCTGTCAAAACAGAACAGTCCGTAAAGAAGAATTTTCCAGAGGCACTTAACTTGCTCAAACGGAAAAACTCAAAACTAATGAAAGTTGCGTACATATCTGAGGATCACGCACGTAAATTGGCAGATTTTTTTGATTTTTCTACAGAGAGTTCTACGCAAATTCGTGACAGACAGAAAATCTGTTTCTGCGCAGCAATCCAAATCTAGTATCCACTTTACCATAGAGACTTTACTTGGCACAAAAACATGATAAGGAGAGGTTGCTACAGTAGTAACAACTTCCAAGACACAATAAAACAGTAGTAAAATAAACACATGGGTTATCTCCCAAGAAGTGCTTTCTTTATAGCCATTAAGATGGGCTCAGTAATTTTAATGATGCTCTCATGAAAATAGAAAATGAAGCAAAAGGAGCATCAAGAAGAAAATTCAAAACACATTTAAGCTTAACCCACTTCCTATGAAAAGGAATCTTGTACATAAATAAATTCATGAAGAACAAAGTGACCAGCATAGGAAGGCAACACAAGCGCAATTTCAAGATTCTCAACATAAAGTGGGGAAACTTAATATTATTAAGATGCATATAACCATGTTTCCCTCTCTCATAATAACTTTCAGTAGCATCATGAACAAACTCAACAATATAACTATCACATACAACATTCTTGTCATGAGCTACATGCATAAAATTATTACTCTCCACATAAGCATAATCAATTTTATTAGTTGTAGTGGGAGCAAATTCAATAAGATAGCTATCATTATTATTCTCATCACCATAATCATCATATATAGGAGGCATATTGTAATCATAATTAATTTTCTCCTCAATAGTAGGTGGACTGAAAATATCATATTCATCATCGCAAACATCATATATAGGAGGTAAAGTATCATCAAAGTAAATTTTCTCCTCCATGCTTGGGGGACTAAAAATATCATGCTCCTCAAAACCAGCTTCCCCAAGCTTAAATTCTTCCATAGCTTTAGCAATAATGGTGTTCAAAGAGTTCATGCTAATAACATTGCTACAACTATTTTGTAAACAAAGTTCCATGGGTTTTTTAATTTTCTCTTCAAACACCTCATGTCCTAACTCAAGATAAATACTATAAAGATCTCTAATTTTTTTGTTGTTTTCCATTAAGCCTAACTAGTGAAAATAAAAACAAGAAACAAAAAGATATAATTGCAGGATCTAAAGGAGATACCTTCGAGCACTCACACACCAGCAACAGTGCTAGGAAACAGCTTAGTAGTCGGAGGATGTGAATACCTTTTACCTTACCTCCCCAAGCAACGGCGCCGTAAAATAGCTTGATGTCTACGTGTGCTTCTATTCTTGTAGACAGTTGTTGGGCCTCCAAGAGCAGAGGTTTGTAGAACAACCAGCAAGTTTCCCTTAAGTGAATCACCCAAGGTTTATCGAACTCAGGGAGGTAGAGGTCAAAGATATTCCTCTCAAGCAACCCGGCAATTAAGATACAAGAAGTCTCTTGTGTCCCCAACACACCTAATACACTTGTCAGATGTATAGGTGCACTAGTTCGGCGAAGAGATAGTAAAACACAGGTGGTATAGATGGTAGTGAATAGTTGTCAACACCCGGATTTTTAAGTCCAGATGCCTGTTATGCCGTACATCGCAATCCCAGGAATATTGTTGTTGCGAGACATAACAGTTGAATATCATAAGTCATCATTCATTACATACCATAGTCGTCTTACAAATAGAGATCACATGATCCATATTACACAAATAGTTGATCTATCGATCAACATACCCAAAGTTCATAGTTTCATAGCGGAAGCGTAAGTAGAAGGGACTCTCTAGTCCACGGTGCCAACGTCCGACGTCGAAGATTCCCTAGTTGTCGTAGGCGTCCTGCTGGTCGTCATCTTGATAGTTCTGCTCCTCTTCATAGTCTGGCCATTTGAATAGCCAGGGACACAGCCGTTAGTACTTTAAAGTACTCGCAAACTAATACTAATGTAAGTGCTAACAATTCTAGTAAGGGGTGCTAAGCTCTAGTTTATTTTGCATAAAGCCAATTTTAGTTCACAAACATTTTTGTAAACAACTCTTCCTGTGCTAACTAACTCAAGTGGGAACATTAGTGTCATTCCCACAATTCCGTTGTGATTCAAAGTCAATGTCACCTTTCAAGTTCAAATTCACAAGTCACCCTTCACCATTCATAGTTTTCGAAAAGTTCTGATGACGGAACAGTATGGCCTTTCCAACTGTCCATAACCGAGGACGCGGCTATTCGAATAGGTTTAACTCTGCAGAGGTTGTACACTTGTGCCACAACAATTGCAATAGCTCATCAGGGGTAACTGGCCCCAATTTATCGTACGCAGTACGCGAACTACCAATCCTAACCTTTCATTTACATACCCTAGTATAGGCACCTCTCCCCATGAGCTTGGCCTCCCAGTGAAGACAGACGGTCGACTCGGGAACTGCACAGGGCTTGGGCCGGACATTCACCTCATTTCGCGTCATATCATCTCATTTCCTTTGTTGTAGAGGCAGCTTTCGGCATAACCCCGATGACGCTTGTTTAGAGGGAACCCATACTAAGACACACAAACTTCCAGTTAAGCCCTACCCGGATTCGGGTATTGTGGGGGTACTTGTAAAATTGGAATGGTATCGCATCCGAACCCAACCATCGGATTTTGTAAAGTTCACCAAGTCATTCACAGATCATATTCACCTTCAAAATCTTTCAATAGAATGACTCATCATTCCAAGGTTTCCCAAGTCATTTCATTTCACAAGTTCCCAACTAAGGTATTCACTTTTAATTTAGCACTAGCATCTAAGTATGAGGGGTGCTAAGTACTTTGCTTTGCTTCTAGGCTAACCTTGATACTCTTGTACTAATCCAATACTAACCAAGTGAATCATGAATCAGAAAATACTTTGATAAGACAAAATTAAATAAAGCTTGTAAAGTAAAACTGGGAAATAGGATCATACGAAGTAAATGGGGTAATGCCTTGCTCATGGTGAGCATTGCACTGTGCAAGAATATTATCTTGCTTTTCTTGAGGGGGACTAACTTTGCTACTCTAGTAAATTCCTCTATTTTGACCCAAGTTAACTATAAAAGTAACTTCTTGAGAAAACAAGTAAAAACTTGTAAGATATAAACTTGGGATAGGCTTATGTAAGAAAAGATAAGATTCATGGTGCCTTGCCCCAAGGGCTTTGCACTTTGCAAGAATATTAGCTTGCAAGAATATTAGCTTGCCTTGGTTGAAGTGGGGGTCCAAGTTCTCTTCTCCTTCCTCTTTGTAGAAGTCCTCCTCCTCCTGATAGTCTCCGGTACTAGCGTCTAAAATACGAATGCGGGGTACACAATCATCATACCAAACTTACATACTAAACTAAGCACACACAAGCTTTACACAACTTAAACTAGCCTCACACACTACTATTAAGTGGGTGGATGTGTTCCTCTTATTTAAGAAAAATAATTTCCTCTCATACTAACTTAGGGGTTACTTTTAATTGCTTAGAGAAAATAATTTCCTCTTATTACCTTATTAAGACTTAATTTCTCTCATGAACAATATATGACCTAGGTTGACCAAAGTCAACCTCTTCATACTCATCATTTAAGAAAATGATTTAAATGAGGTTCCATACCTCATGCAATTTAATACTAACATGGTAGTGATTTAATGTCACCAAATACTCAATATGAGATTATATAGACCATGGTCACTACCTCATGTTGAATTACTTGAGACCAAGATTTAAATGAGAGGAAAACCTCTCATATGATTTAACACATAGTTGTAACTAAGTTAACAACTACCATTGAGGTGATTTAACATCATCAACAATTCATTGGCTATTCTAACATTACTTGTATTTACACCAACTATTATATTCACACAATTTCTACAATTGGGGTGCATTGGTTGTGTTGCTTGAGGAAAATAATTTCCTCTCCTTACATATGTAAATGATAATTTCCATATGGTTCTTGAGAAATAATTTTCTCTCATTGAAATCTTCTTAAGATTTAATTTCTCAAACAATCGTACATGAGATCATGTTGACCCAAGTCAACCATTCATCATCATCATTTGAGAAATTGATTTAAATGAGGTAGAGTACCTCATACCATTTAATAACACTACATAGGCTTTAAATCTCTACGTACTTCATATAAGAGAGTTTGGACCAGGGGTCCAAACATCACATGAATTCATTTGAGACAAGATTTAAATGAAGTATAAGACTTCATATGAATTACTTAATAGTTTTGGACAATATCAACTAGTTAAACTAGCCATATTATCCACTACTTAAACTAGGGCATGATCATGCAAAGTGACCACACCATTTTCTTGCATAAACAATTAGTGTAAGTCAAATGTGAGCTATTAGAGTTGGAATTAACTTAATATCTATTTTGGTTGATTTTTAAGATTTATTTGAATAGGGAAAAGTCCCTGCCTTGTTCTTTTTGTCAGATTAATTCTACAAATAATTTTGAGATGGGACCAGTGGCATATTGTAGATCTTTTTCATAGCTTTCTAGCAATATAAAGTTTGTTAAAATTGGCCAAGCCAAACAGATTGTATTGAATTTCAAAGTGGGGTTCAGTATTGAAAATTGTTTGAATTGAATTAATTCCAAATTGACTAGGCGGGCTGGCGGGAAAGAAAATGGGCCGAAACATTTGAAAATAGAGAAAGTGGCCCAGTAACGGTTCGGTGCTTGGTGGGCTGTCCAGTGGTGGGGCCTACATGTCGGCGACGGTTTCCTGATCGACGGCGCCGACACGCGTCGGATCGAACGCGGATCGGACGACTGTGGTGCTTCTTCTTCTCCGGCGAGAGGAGGGTGTACTGGCGGCGGAGGTAGGGGGTCGGGGAGCGTCCTAGGCCGCCGGTGATCGAGGGAGAGGGTCGAGGTGATGTTGTAGATGGTGTAGAGGCCCCTGGTACAGCGGCGAGGCTCGGGGCGGCTCCAGGCGATGCAGATGATCTGCGGGCTCCGGCGGGAACGAGCCGCGCGATTGGGCTGCTCCGGCGAGGTCGTGTAAAATTGGTGGGTGGAGAAGGGGTAAGGATGAGAGGGGAGCAGATGTTGTGAAGAATCGAGGCTCAGGGCTTCTCTATTTATAGCGGATGGAGGGGTGTTGTGGGTGCGGCGGAAGGTCGATGGCGACGAGGTCGTTCCAGGGAGCGAAGGGGCAGGCTATGATGCGCGTCGGGTAGGCGACGGCTAGGTGGAGCTAGCGCGCGTGATGGCGAGGTGGGGGACGTCCTGGCGAGCGAGCGCGACGGTGACGTCCGTGCGGCGCAGGTTGCGGAGGATCCGGCGAGGATGTCGACGGCGGCGGTCGCTCGAGCGAGACACGGAGCTTGTCCGGCGGGATTGTGTTGCGGTGGCGAGGCTCACGCCGTGCAGAGAGGGGGTCCGGGGGCTGCGCGAGGCGATGGGGCGACGCGTGCTCGTGGGTGTCCGTGGCGCGCGCACGACGCCGCGATCGGCATGCCCGGGTTGATTCGGGCGTGACGCGTGTCGTGGCTATGGTGCATCTTCTCCGGCCATGGCGGGTATAGGCAGCGTGTAGGAGGTCGAGGTGGAGCTCCGAGGACATGGTGGGCACGAGCTGGGTGAGGGAAGGAGAGGAGGGATGCATGTCCATGTGTGACATGGCCGGCATGGCCATGCACACACTAGGTTTTCTTGTCCCCTTAGGTTTTCTGTGGGTGGGCTAGGGTGAGAAAGGTCAAGGGAACAAGGTGGAGGAGATTTGGGGCAGGGTAGGGTTAGCATAGGACACTATTTGAAATAGTGTCAAATAGTTCTCTATTTGCATTTCACAAATTTTGTCCAAATTTGGTTAAGTGCACATGGTTACAAAATTTGGAAAATGGTGGGTTTAGTTGAGTTGCCAATAGATCAGAGGAGATGAGGTGTGTTGGTGGAATTTAGAAATTCAAAGAATAGCAAAAGGTGACAAAGTGAGATTGTTGATCATAATAAAAAGTTCTCACTTTGGATGAACCTAGCTATTGATCCAAAGATGAATTTGGCATGGTGGTTTTTACACAAAGTTGTTCACCTTGATGTTGACTCTTGAGATGACATGCAAAGAGTTGGGAAGAGTTTAGTTTGAGAAATATTAAATAGCAGATGGCTCAAAGTAGTGACCAGAATAAAATTGCAGTATTTGACCAATATTGTATGTGAGCCAATTTTGAGTTTGAATTTGATTTGAATTGTGTTTCTTTGATTCCAAAAGTTGTAATAAGTGTTTAGTAACATTATTCAACTAATGGTGAAGACCAAAATGGTCTAGGGTCAAAATTTATAAAAATGGCATAAGCCATATGTGAGGGTTTTGTGATTTTCTAACTTTTATTCTTTTATTTCTCTTTGCTTCATTTTGACAAGAGTGAGGTTTATTTGGTGGTAGATTGAGTTAGGTGAAAGGTGCAACCCATTTTGAGGCAATGGAGGTGGCTAGGTCAAGATTTGATAAATTGGCCCTATGTGTATGTGAGTGAAAATGGAATTATCTCACTATTTATTTCTCTCCATTTGATTTGACTTTTCTTGACTCTAATGTGATTATTATTAGTTTAGAAACATTTTCAAACCATTGAAACCATTTCAAATGGTCCTGCTCAAAGATTTGTAAAATTGGCCATAACACATGAGAGGTGACATGTCAATTTTTCTTATTCTTGTAAGGTGCTCCCCTTGCTTTACTTGAGCAAGGTTGAGGGTCAATTTAGGGTTAGATTAGGTTTAGATATGGTTTCACACCATTCGGTCAAAGTAGATGTGCATAGGACAAGAATTGGTGAAAATGGCTATGTGTCACATATGCCTATATGCATATGTGGCATTTGATTTTTAATTGGACTAATCTTGACCCTATTGATGTTGTTGAGTGGTGAAATGGTATATAGGAGTGATCCAATCATTCACTAGAAGTCTTAGGGTCAAGATCCTCAATTTCACCAAATTTGATATTTTGCTCTCATATGCCTCTATGGCATTATTACTTTCTTTTTAAAATCTTTTGTTTCACTTTGGATTGGGTTTGAGAAGTACTAGATAAGGTTTAAGAAGGTTTTCCAATCCTCTAAATAAAGTAGAAAGGCCTAGGGTAAAGTTTTACAAAAATAGCCATAGGCACATATGCCTCTATGCATATGTTTAATGTTATTTTGTTTCACACTTGAATTGGTTGGTAAGTGCTTTGTTGAGTGGGTTGAGGTATTTCAATTCATCTACTCAAGGTAGATAAGGCAAAGCTCCTCATTTTCAAAAAGTATCCATAGGCTTGCATATGCCTTTTTCTTAAATAAGATCTTTGCTTTTTATTTTATTTCTCAAAGATTGATGACAAGAGGGATGAGGTTTAGGGTTTGATAAGTTTTGCAAAGGCTCACCATCATTTTAGCAAAGTAAGAAAAGGTAGTATTCAAGATTTACAAATTAAGGCTATAGGCCCACATATGGCTTTTCCTTTATTTTAGGTTTCTCAAAATAGATCCAAATGATTTTTGAGAAGGTTAGGGTTTAGGGTTTTTCTTATTTGATTTCTTTCTCTTTTAATTTCATTTGGTTTGTGATCTTCACTTGATCACTTTAGGGTTTTAGGGTTTATCACATAAGCATAATAACACTCATCATGGCAAAAACACAAGTAATAGGTCGAAGCATTAAGCATAGCACCCTATATAATAAAAGTTTTTGTTGGTTCTCATTTTTGGAAAAAGGAAATTTATTTTCTCTTTGTTTTGAAATTTGGGGTGTTACAAACCCTTCCCCCTTAAACAAATCTCGTCCCGAGATTTTAAGAAAAGTTAGGTTCCTAAGAGAGATTGGGCGATATGATTTAGTAGGGAACATACTTGGCATGTTCTGAGGTGCTTCTTGAGCTTCGGTGGCCGTCATGTTGTAGTCGCGACCGTTGTTGTTGTTCTGGTTCCTTCTAGTTGCGAAGCGGCGCTGTTGCTGAGCAGGTGCAACGTTATTGGGGGCAGTCTTGGCAAGCTTCTTGGGGCATTCATTGGAGTAATGACCCACAGTTCGACATTCATAGCAGGTTACCGTTGACTTGTCCTTTTGGGCAATGGGTACAACATTGCTTCCAGTCCTTGGGGCGTTGTTGGCGGCTTTCATCAGGCACTTGTTAGAGTAATGCCCAGTAACACCACATTCATAGCAAGTCACAGTGGACTTGCCTCTGGGGGCATGGTTGGGTATTGGGATGAGCTGCTCCAGTGATGCTATCCTTACGTGGAGGCGAGCAATGAGGTAGTCCTTCTTGGCGTGCTGATGGCGAAGTGCCTTGCGCTCCATTGCAAGGATTTTGATGGTGTCGAGTCATCTTGGCGTGCTCAATGTGCATCTGGTTGGCCTGGGCACGGGAGTTGTTGCGGGTAGGAGGGGCCATCTGAAGATTGAGGTAGATGATAAGATAAGAGGGAAATTTTTATGGTTTGTTTGAGTTAAAGTTCAAAAGTTCCAAAACTTGAAAACTTGAGTAGTGTTGAGGGGGTAAAAACCAGCAACACTTTTTCATTCATACCAAACATCACACATTACAAATCTAACACACCGTTGGTTTGAAGAACCATTCATTCGCTCTACGATACAAGGGGATCCCGATACAACTCACACCTACTTAAGTGCGGGGGGGATACTACTCTTCCGGGTGGATTCTTCGTCTTCACGGGTGATGTGCTTGGCGAGAGGCGAGGGCGTTGTCCAAATCCCTGCGGGTTTTGTACTGCCTGAAGTCCTGATGTGCTACATAGGGGTTCAGCTCCGGGGTTGGGGGCATGGTCATCGGTCTTCCCATGGAGTCATGTCTTGGGTAGTAGATGAAACGAGTGTTTTTGATCTTGTCCTCATTTTGTCCACACAGACGGGAAATTGCTTCTTGCATAGCTTTGACTAGTCCTTCCTTCCAAGTGTTTCCCGTTACAGAAAACCATATGGTTTCCCATACCGGGGCATCATGCTTCCTTCGTAGATCAGTAGAAACGTCCCACCGAGGTGGTTCTCCTAACTGAGTTTTGAGGGGTATTCCGAAGAACTCGGGATACGGGTGTCCTAGATATTCCACTAGTTGCTTCAACTCCTTTTCGAACCTTAGGTCGCCTCCGGGACCAAGCTGATAGAACTCCCATTGGTACTCCATCTGTGAGCAATTAGGATAAGTAAGTTAAAGAAGTAGTCAAGTGTGCAACATTTTAGGTAGGCTTGTAAAGAAAGTAAAGTATAGATTTCTCATTTTTGCAAAAGATCTCAAGGATAAGAGTAAGAACAAGTTTTCACAAATATTCACTTCATTGTTTTTTGAAACTAAGTTTTTCGTACGTCCATTCTCACTAGGGTCTCCTAAGGTCAAACAATGGCTCGATACCAACTTGTCAACACCCGGATTTTTAAGTCCGGATGCCCGTTATGCCATACATCGCAATCCCAGGAATATTGTTGTTGTGAGACATAACAGTTGAATATCATAAGTCATCATTCATTACATACCATAGTCGTCTTACAAATAGAGATCACATGATCCATATTACACAAATAGTTGATCTATTGATCAATATACACAAAGTTCATAGTTTCATAGCGGAAGCGTAAATAGAAGGGACTCTCTAGTCCACAGTGCCAACGTCCGACGTCGAAGATTCCCTAGTTGTCGTAGGCGTCCCGCGGGTCGTCATCTTGATAGTTCTCGCTCCTCTTCATAGTCTGGCCATTTGAATAGCCAGGGACACAGCCGTGAGTACTTTAAAGTACTCGCAAACTAATACTAATGTAAGTGCTAACAATTCTAGTAAGGGGTGCTAAGCTCTAGTTTATTTTGCATAAAGCCAATTTTAGTTCACAAACCTTTTAGTAAACAACTCTTCATGCACTAACTAACTCAAGTGGGAACATTAGTGTCATTCCCACAACTCTGTTGTGATTCGAAGTCAAAGTCACCTTTCCCATTCAAATTCACAAGTCACCATTCACCATTCATAGTTTTTAGAAAAGTTCTGATGACGGAACAGTATGGCCTTTCCAACTGTCCATAACCGAGGACGCGGCTATTCGAATAGGTTTAACACTGCAGAGGTTGTACACTTGTGCCACAACAATTGCAATAGCTCGTCGTGGGTAATCGGCCCCGATTTATCGTACGCAAGACGCGAACTACCAATCCTAACCTTTCATTTACATACCCTAGTATAGGCACCTCTCCCCATGAGCTTGGCCTCCCGAGTGAAGACAGACAGTCGGCCACGGGAACTGCACAGGGCTTGGGCCGGACATTCACCTCTTTTCACGTCATATCACATCATTCCTTCTGTTGTAGAGGCAGCTTTCGGCATAACCCCGATGACGCTTGTTTAGAGGGAACCCATACTAAGACACACAAACTTCCGGTTAAGCTCTACCCAGATTCAGGTATTGTGGGGGTACTTGTAAAATTGGAATGGTATCGCATCCGAACCCAACCATCAGATTTTGTAAAGTTCACCAAGTCATTCACAGATCATATTCACCTTCAAAATCTTTCAATAGAATGACTCATCATTCCAAGGTTTTCATAGTCATTTCATTTCACAAGTTCCCAACTAAGGTATTCACCTTTAATTTAGCACTAGCATCTAAGCATGGAGGGTGCTAAGTACTTTTCTTTGCTTCTAGGCTAACCTTGACACTCTTGTACTAATCCAATACTAATCAATTCAATCATAAATCGGAAGTACTTTGATAAAACAAAAGTAAATAAAGCTTGTAAAGTAAAACTGGGAAATGGGATCATAAGCATAAAGTAAATAGGATAATGCCTTGCTCATAGTGAGCTTTGCACTTTGCAAGAGTATTATCTTGCATTGGGGTTAACTTGCAAAAGTCTAGCTTCATTGGTGTTAGCTTGCAAGAATATTAGCTTGCAACCATATAACTTGCAAAAGTCTAGCTTGCATTGGTGTTAGCTTGCATTGGTAATAGCTTGCAACCATATAACTTGCAAAAGTCTAGCTTGCATTGGTGTTAGCTTGCATTGGTAATAGCTTGCCTTGGTTGAAGTGGGGGTCCAAGTTCTCTTCTCCTTCCTCTTTGTAGAAGTCCTCCTCCTCCGATAGTCTCCGGTACTAGCGTCTAAAATACGAATGCGGGGTACACAATCATCATACCAAACTTACATACTAAACTAAGCACACACAAGCTTTACACAACTTAAACTAGCATCACACACTACTATTAAGTGGGTGGATGTGTTCCTCTTATTTGAGAAAAATAACTTCCTCTCATACTAACTTAGGTGTTAATTTTAATTACTTAGAGAAAATAATTTCCTCTTATTACCTTATTAAGATTTAATTTCTCTTATGAATAATATATGACCTAGGTTGACCAAAGTCAACCTCTTCATACTCATCATTTAAGAAAATGATTTAAATGAGGTTCCATACCTCATGCAATTTAATACTAACATGGTAGTGATTTAATGTCACCAAATAACTCAATATGAGATTATATAGACCATGGTCACTACCTCATGTTGAATTACTTGAGAACAAGATTTAAATGAGAGGAAAACCCCTCATATGATTTAACACATAGTTGTAACTAAGTGAACAACTACCATTGAGGTGATTTAACATCATCAACAATTCATTGGCTATTCTAAACATTACTTGTATTTACACCAACTATTCTATTCACACAATTACTACAATTGGGGTGCATTGGTTGTGTTGCTTGAGGAAAAATAATTTCCTCTCCTTACATATGTAAATGATAATTTCCATATGGTTCTTGAGAAATAATTTTCTCTCATTGAAATCTTCTTAAGATTTAATTTCTCAAACAATCATACATGAAATCCTGTTGACCCAAGTCAACCATTCATCATCATCATTTGAGAAATTGATTTAAATGAGGTAGAGTACCTCATACCATTTAATAACACTCCATAGGCTTTAAATCTCTAAGTACTTCATATAAGAGAGTTTGGACCAGGGGTCCAAACTTCACATGAATTCATTTGAGACAAAGTTTAAATGAAGTATAAGACTTCATAAGAATTACTTAATAGTTTTGGACAATATCCACTAGTTAAACTAGCCATATTATCCATTAATTAAACTAGGGCATGATCATGCAAAGTGACCACACCATTTTCTTGTATAAACAATTAGTGTAAGTCAAATGTGAGCTATTGGAGCTGGAATTAACTTCATATCTATTTTGGTTGATTTTTAAGAATTATTTGAATGTGCAAAAGTCCCTGACTTGTTCTTTTTGTCAGATTAATTCTACAAATAATTTTGAGATGGGACCAATGTCATATTGTAGATCTTTTTCATAGCTTTCTATCAATATAAAATTTGTTAAAATTGGCCAAGCCAAACAGATTGTATTGAATTTCAAAGTGGGGTTCAGTATTGAAAATTGTTTGAATTGAATTAATTCCAAATTGACTAGGCGGGCTGGTGATGTCTACGCCCCCTCCTTTTCCTGTAGACAGTGTTGGGCCTCCAAGAGCAGAGGTTTGTAGAACAGCAGCAAGTTTTCCCTTAAGTGGATCACCCAAGGTTTATCGAACTCAGGGAGGAAGAGGTCAAAGATATCCCTCTCATGCAACCCTGCAACCACAAAGCAAGAAGTCTCTTGTGTCCCCAACACACCTAATAGGTGCAGTAGTTCGGCGAAGAGATAGTGAAATACAGGTGGTATGAATATATATGAGCAGTGGCAATGGCTCCAGAAAAGTGCTTTGCCCAGGACAGTAAACAAGCAGTAGTAACGCAGCAGTAGTAACGCGATAGAAACGAGTAAACAAGCAGCGATAGCGATATTTAGGAACAAGGCCTAGGGATTAGACTTTCACTAGTGGACACTCTCAACTTTGATCACATAACAGAATAGATAAATGCATACTCTACACTCTTGTTGGATGATGAACACCATTGCGTAGGATTACACGAACCCTCAATGCCGGAGTTAACAAGCTCCACAATTAAATGTTCATATTTAAATAACCTTAGAGTGCATGAAAGATCAATTCGACTAAACCAAGTACTAACATAGTATGCACACTGTCACCTTCACACTATGTAGGAGGAATAGATCATATCAATACTATCATAGCAATAGTTAACTTTGTAATCTACAGGAGATCACAATCATAGCATAAACCAAGTACTAACACGGATGCACACACTGTCACAATTACACCGTGCAGGAGGAATAAACTACTTTAATAACATCACTAGAGTAGCACACAGATAAATTGTGATACAAAACACATTGCAATCATAAAGGGATATAAATAAGCACTTCACTACGCCATTCATAACAGTGAATAAGTATTCGTAGAAATATAGCCTAAGAGACCCACACGGTGCACACACTCGTCACCTTTACACATGTGGGACAAGGAGTCTCCGGAGATCACATAAGTAAAATTCACTTGACTAGCATAACGACATCTAGATTACAAGCATCATCATATGAATCTCAATCATGTAAGGCAGCTCATGAGATTATTGTATTGAAGTACATAGGAGAGAGATGAACCACATAGCTACCGGTACAGCCCCGAGCCTCGATGGAGAACTACTCCCTCCTCATGGGAGCAGTAGCGGTGATGAAGATGGCGGTGGAGATGGCAGCGGTGTCGATGGAGAAGCCTTCCGGGGGCACTTCCCCGTCCCGGCGGCGTGCCGGAACAGAGACTCCTGTCCCCCAGATCTTGGCTTCGCGATGACGGCGGCTCTGGAAGGTTTTCTCTGGTTTCGTCGAACTTGGTAGGGTTTTCGCGACGGAGGCTTTAAATAGGCGGAAGGGCAGCCTCGGAGGGGGCCTGGGGCCACCACACCATAGGGCGGCGCGGCCCCCCCTCTGGCCGCGCCAGGGTGTAGTGTGGGGCCCCCGGGGCTTCCCTCCGGCGGCTCTCGGGTGTTCTGGATGCTTCCGGGCAAAATAGGAACCCGGGCGTTGATTTCGTCCAATTCGAGAATATTTCTTTACTAGGATTTCGAAACCAAAAACAGCGAGAAAACGACAATCGGCACTTCGGCATCTTGTTAATAGGTTAGTTCCGGAAAATGCACGAATATGACATAAAGTGTGCATAAAACATGTAGATATCATCAATAATGTGGCATGGAACATAAGAAATTATCGATACGTCGGAGACGTATCAGCATCCCCAAGCTTAGTTTACGCTCGTCCCGAGCGGGTAAACGATAAACAAAGATAATTTCCGGAGTGACATGCCATCATAATCTTGATCATACTATTGTAAGCATATGTAATGAATGCAGCGATCAAAACAATGTAAATGACATGAGTAAACAAATGAATCATATAGCAAAGACTTTTCATGAATAGTACTTCAAGACAAGCATCAATAAGTCTTGCATAAGAGTTAACTCATAAAGCAATAATTCAAAGTAAAGGCATTGAAGCAACACAAAGGAAGATGAAGTTTCAGCGGTTGCTTTCAACTTATAACATGTATATCTCATGGATATTGTCAACATAGAGTAATATAATAAGTGCAATATGCAAGTATGTAGGAATCAATGCACAGTTCACACAAGTGTTTGCTTCTTGGGATGGAGAGAAATAGGTGAACTGACTCAACATAAAAGTAAAAAAGAATGGTCCTTCAAAGAGGAAAGCATCGATTGCTATATTTGTGCTAGAGCTTTTATTTTGAAAACATGAAACAATTTTGTCAACGGTAGTAATAAAGCATATGAGTTATGTAAATTATATCTTACAAGTTGCAAGCCTCATGCATAGTATACTAATAGTGCCCGCACCTTGTCCTAATTAGCTTGGACTACCGGATCATCGCAATACACATGTTTTAACCAAGTGTCACAATGGGGTACCTCCATGCCGCTTGTACAAAGGTCTAAGGAGAAAGCTCGCATTTTGGATTTCTCGCTTTTGATTATTCTCAACTTGGACATCCATACCGGGACAACATGGACAACAGATAATGGACTCCTCTTTAATGCATAAGCATGTGGCAACAATTATTATTCTCATATGAGATTGAGGATATATGTCCAAAACTGAAACTTCCACCATGGATCATGGCTTTAGTTAGCGGCCCAATGTTCTTCTCTAACAATATGCATGCTCTAACCATAAGGTGGTAGATCGCTCTTACTTCAGACAAGACGAACATGCATAGCAACTCACATGAAATTCAACAAAGAGTAGTTGATGGCGTCCCCAGTGAACATGGTTATCGCACAACGAGCAACTTAATAAGAGATAAAGTGCATAAGTACATATTCAATACCACAATAGTTTTTAAGCTATTTGTCCCATGAGCTATATATTGCAAAGGTGAATGATGGAATTTTAAAGGTAGCACTCAAGCAATTTACTTTGGAATGGCGGAGAAATACCATGTAGTACGTAGGTATGGTGGACACAAATGGCATAGTGGTTGGCTCAAGGATTTTGGATGCATGAGAAGTATTCCCTCTCGATACAAGGTTTAGGCTAGCAAGGTTATTTGAAACAAACACAAGGATGAACCGGTGCAGCAAAACTTACATAAAAGACATATTGTAAACATTATAAGACTCTACACCGTCTTCCTTGTTGTTCAAACTCAATACTAGAAATTATCTAGACCTTAGAGAAACCAAATATGCAAACCAAATTTTAGCATGCTCTATGTATTTCTTCATTAATGGGTGCAAAGCATATGATGCAGGAGCTTAAACATGAGCACAACAATTGCCAAGTATCACATTATCCAAGACATTATAGCAAGTTACTACATGTATCATTTTCCAATTCCAACCATATAACAATTTAACGAAGAAGAAACTTCGCCATGAATACTATGAGTAAAGCCTAAGGACATACTTGTCCATATGCTACAGCGGAGCATGTCTCTGTCCCACAAAGTGAATGCTAGGATCCATTTTATTCAAACAAAACAAAAAAAAAAACCGACGCTCCAAGAAAAGCACATAAGATGTGATGGAATAAAAATATAGTTTCAGGGGAGAAACCTGATAATGTTGTCGATGAAGAAGGGGATGCCTTGGGCATCCCCAAGCTTAGACGCTTGAGTCTTCTTGATATATGCAGGGGTGAACCACCGGGGCATCCCCAAGCTTAGAGCTTTCACTCTCCTTGATCATGTTGCATCATACTCCTCTCTTGATCCTTGAAAACTTCCTCCACACCAAACTTAGAACAACTCATTAGAGGGTTAGTGCACAATAAAAATTAACATGTTCAGAGGTGACATAATCATTATTAACACTTCTGTACATTGCATAAAGCTACTGGATATTAATGGATCAAAGAAATTCATCCAACATAGCAAAAGAGGCAATGCGAAATAAAAGGCAGAATCTGTCAAAACAGAACAGTTCGTATTGACGAATTTTAAAATGGCACCAGACTTGCTCAAATGAAAATGCTCAAATTGAATGAAAGTTGCGTACATATCTGAGGATCACTCACGTAAATTGGCATAATTTTCTGAGTTACCTACAGATAATTTTGCCCAGATTCGTGACAGCAAAGAAATCTGAAACTGCGCAGTAATCCAAATCTAGTATGAACTTTTCTATCAACGACTTTACTTGGCACAACAAAACACAAAACTAAGATAAGGAGAGGTTGCTACAGTAGTAAACAACTTCCAAGACACAAATATAAAACAAAGTACTGTAGCAAAATAACACATGGGTTATCTCCCAAGAAGTTATTTCTTTATAGCCATTAAGATGGGCTCAGCAGTTTTAATGATGCACTCATAAGAAATAGTATTTGAAACAAAAGAGAGCATCAAGAGGCAAAAATAAAACACATTTAAGTCTAACATGCTTCCTATGAAAAGGAATCTTGTAAATAAATAAGTTCAAGAAGCATAATGCAACAAGCATAGAAAGATAAAACAAGTGTAGCTTCAAAAATTTCAGCACATAGAGATGTATTTTAGTAACATGAAAATTTCTACAACCATATTTTCCTCTCTCATAATAACTTTCAGTAGTATCATGAGCAAACTCAACAATATAACTATCACATAAAGCATTCTTATCATGAGTCTCATGCATAAAATTATTACTACCCACATAAGCATAATCAATTTTATTAGTTGTAGTGGGAGCAAATTCAACAAAGTAGCTATCATTATTATTCTCATCAAGTGTAGGAGGCATAGTATAATCACAACAAAATTTACTCTCCATAGTAGGTGGCACAAGACCACTATCATTATAATCATCATAAATAGGAGGCAAAGTATCATCAAAGAAAATTTTCTCCTCAATGCTTGGGGGACTAAAAAGATCATGAAAACCAGCTTCCCCAAGCTTAGAACTTTCTATATTATTATCAACAATGGTGTTCAAAGCGTTCATACTAATATTACTACCAGCATGCAAATAAGATTCCATAGGTTTTTTAATTTTCGCATCAAACAATCCATGTTTTAAATCAGGAAATAGAATAAGAAGCTCATTCTTGTCCATTATGCCAAACTAGTGTAAACAAGAAATAAAAAGATGTAATTGCAGGATCTAAAGGAAATAGCTTTGAGTATTTACAACGGCGAAAATAGCTTAGTAGCCAAGATCCGGAGTGTGAGTACCTTTTACCTTTCCTCCCCGGCAACGGCGCCAGAAAATAGCTTGATGTCTACGCCCCCTCCTTTTCTCGTAGACAGTGTTGGGCCTCCAAGAGCAGAGGTTTGTAGAACAGCAGCAAGTTTTTCCTTAAGTGGATCACCCAAGGTTTATCGAACTCGGGGAGGAAGAGGTCAAAGATATCCCTCTCATGCAACCACTGCAACCACAAAGCAAGAAGTCTCTTGTGTCCCCAACACACCTAATAGGTGCACTAGTTCGGCGAAGAGATAGTGAAATACAGGTGGTATGAATATATATGAGCAGTGGCAACGGCACCCGAAAAGTGCTTTGCCCAGGATAGTAAACAAGCAGTAGTAACGCAGCAGTAGTAACGCAGTAAAACAGTAAACAAGCAGCGATAGCGATATTTAGGAACAAGGCCTAGGGATTAGACTTTCACTAGTGGACACTCTCAACTTTGATCACATAACAGAATAGATAAATGCATACTCTACACTCTTGTTGGATGATGAACACCATTGCGTAGGATTACACGAACCCTCAATGCCAGAGTTAACAAGCTCCACAATTAAATGTTCATATTTAAATAACCTTAGAGTGCATGAAAGATCAATTCGACTAAACCAAGTACTAACATAGTATGCACACTATCACTTTCACACTATGTAGGAGGAATAGATCATATCAATACTATCATAGCAATAGTTAACTTTGTAATCTACAGGAGATCACAATCATAGCATAAACCAAGTACTAACACGGATGCACACACTGTCACCATTACACCGTGCAGGAGGAATAAACTACTTTAATAACATCACCAGAGTAGCACATAGATAAATTGTGATACAAAACACATTGCAATCATAAAGGGATATAAATAAGCACTTCACTACGCCATTCATAACAGTGAATAAGTATTCTGTGAAATATAGCCTAAGAGACCCACACGGTGCACACACTTGTCACCTTTACACATGTGGGACAAGGAGTCTCCGGAGATCACATAAGTAAAATTCACTTGACTAGCATAACGACATCTAGATTACAAGCATCATCATATGAATCTCAATCATGTAAGGCAGCTCATGAGATTATTGTATTGAAGTACATAGGAGAGAGATGAACCACATAGCTACCGGTACAGCCCCGAGCCTCGATGGAGAACTACTCCCTCCTCATGGGAGCAGCAGCGGTGATGAAGACGGCGGTGGAGATGGCAGCGGTGTCGAAGGAGAAGCCTTCCGGGGGCACTTCCCCGTCCCGGCGGCGTGCCGGAACAGAGACTCCTGTCCCCCAGATCTTGGCTTCGCGATGGCGGCGGCTCTGGAAGGTTTTCTCTGGTTTCGTCGAACTTGGTAGGGTTTTCGCGCCGGAGGCTTTAAATAGGCGGAAGGGCAGCCTCGGAGGGGGCCTAGGGCCACCACACCATAGGGCGGCGCGGCCCCCCTCTGGCCGCGCCAGGGTGTAGTGTGGGGCCCCCAGGGCTTCCCTCTGGCGGCTCTCGGGTGTTCTGGATGCTTCCGGGCAAAATAGGAACCTGGGCGTTGATTTCGTCCAATTCCGAGAATATTTCTTTACTAGGATTTCTGAAACCAAAAACAGCGAGAAAACAACAATTGGCACTTCGGCATCTTGTTAATAGGTTAGTTCCAGAAAATGCACGAATATGACATAAAGTGTGCATAAAACATGTAGATATCATCAATAATGTGGCATGGAACATAAGAAATTATCGATACGTCGGAGACGTATCAGTTGGCGGGAAAGAAAAGGGGCCGAAACTGTTTGAAAAATGGCGAAGTGGAGTTGGGTCGGCCCAGCTAACGCTGCGGGCCTGCTGACAGCAGGCCCCACTCGTCAGTGACGGTGACTTACCGAATCGGTACGGGCTGCTGAGAGGCGTTGGATCAGAAGAGGATCGTGCGGCTCCCGTGTGTCGTCCCCGTCGACGAGAGGGGAGGTGCTGGCGGCTACGGCAGGGGGTCGGCGGCGAGCTGGAGCTCCGGTGAGGATCAGCGACGGTGCAGGACGACGTTGTCGAGGACGAGGAAGCAGATGGTGCAGACGGCGGCTCGAATGGTGGCCTAAATCGACGGCGGCGATCTCAGGTCCGCCGCGGGCTCCGGCGTTCGATTGGGCGGCTCCGGTGAGTAATTGAGTGAGAGGAGTTGACGAGGAGGATCAGAAGAGGGTGGGGAAGAACTTTGCTGTGGGGGAGATAGCGCGGGGACAACTCTATTTATAGAAGCAAGGAGGTCTGCGAGGGTGTGGCGAGGGCAAGCATGGCGACGGCGCTCTGGACGGTGAAGGGGCAAGGCGGCGTGCGCGTGTACTTCCTGGTCTCCAGGCGGTTCTGGAGCGCGTGCTGGCGAGGTGGGGGACGGTCTGGTTGGCGCGCGCGACGTCGAGGTCTGGCGGCACAGGTGCGGAGGAGGGGCGATGATGTCGGCGGCGGTGGTCCTCGCGCGAGTAATGGCGCGTGTCTGGTGATACGTCTCCAACGTATCTATAATTTCCAATGTTCCATGCTTGTTTTATGACAATACCAACATGTTTTGTTCACACTTTATATCATTTTCATGCATTTTCCGGAACTAACCTATTAACAAGATGCCACAGTGCCGGTTCTCGTTTTCTGCTCGTTTTTGGTTCCGGAAAGGCTGTTCGGGTAATATTCTCGGAATTGGACGAAATCAACGCCAAACCTCCTATTTTTCCCGGAAGCGTCCGGAACACCGAAGAAGAGTCGGAGAGGGGCCGGGGGCCACCACACCACATGGCGGCGCGGGCCGGGCCTAGGCCGCGCCGGCCTAGGGTGTGGCGCCCCGAGTGCCCCCTGCGTCGCCTCTTCGCCTATAAAAGCCCTTTCGACCTAAAACGCAGTACCAATTGACGAAACTCCGGAAAGACTCCGGGGGCGCCGCCACCGTCGCGAAACTCCAATTCGGGGACAGAACTCTCGTTCCGGCACCTCGCCGGACGGGGAATTGCCCCTGGAGCCATCTCCACCGCCGTCTTCACCGCCATCTTCACCGCCATCGCTGCTTCCATGATGAGGAGGGAGTAATCCACCTCCGAGGCTGAGGGCTCCGCTCGTAGCTATGTGGTTCATCTCTCTCCCATGTACCTCAATACAATAATCTCATGAGCTGCTTTACATGATTGAGATTCATATGAGTTTGTATCACAATTTATCTATGTGCTACTCTAGCAAAGTTATTAAAGTAGTTCTATTCCTCCCGCACGTGTGTAAAGGTGACAGTGTGTGCACCGTGTTAGTACTTGGTTTATGCTATGATCATGATCTCTTGTAGATTGCGAAGTTAACTATTGCTATGATAATATTGATGTGATCTATTCCTCCTACATATGCATGAAGGTGACAGTGTGCATGCTATGTTAGTACTTGGTTTAGTCTCGTTGATCTATCTTACACTATAAGGTTACTTAAATATGAGCATTATTGTGGAGCTTGTTAACTCCGGCATTGAGGGTTCGTGTAATCCTACGCAATGTGTTCATCATCCAACAAAAGTGTAGAGTATGCATTTATCTATTCTGTTATGTGATCAATGTTGAGAGTGTCCACTAGTGAAAGTGTAATCCCTAGGCCTTGTTCCTAAATACTGCTGCGTTACTACCGCTTGTTTACTCGTTTCTATCTGCGTTACTACTGCTGCAATACTACCACCATCAACTACACGCTAGCAAGCTATTTTCTCGGCACCGTTGCTACTGCTCATATATATTCATACCACCCGTATTTCACTATCTCTTCGCCGAACTAGTGCACCTATTAGGTGTGTTGGGGACACAAGAGACTTCTTGCTTTGTGGTTGCGGGGTTGCATGAGAGGGATATCTTTGACCTCTTCCTCCCCGAGTTCGATAAACCTTGGGTGATCCACTTAAGGGAAAACTTGCTGCTGTTCTACAAACCTCTCGCTCTTGGAGGCCCAACACTGTCTACGAGGAAAGGAGGGGAACATAGACATCAAGCACTTTTCCGGCGCCGTTGCCGGGGAGGAAAGGTAAAAGGTACTCACACTCCGGACCTCGGCTACCAAGCTATTTTCCGCCATTGTAAGTACTCGAAGCTATTTCCTTTAGATCCCGCAATTGCAACTTTTTGTTTCTTGTTTACACTAGTTAGGCATAATGGAAAACAACAAAAAAATTGGTGAGCTTTTTAGTCTTTTTCCTGATTTAGAATTGTTTGATGCAAAAATTAAAAAACCTATGGAACCTTATTTGCATGCTAGTAGTGATGTTATTAGTATGAATGCAATTACTCGCTAATGCTATGGAGAAGTCTAAGCTTGGGGAAGCTAGTTTTTGTGATCTTTTTAGCTTCCCATCTTTAGGGGAGAAAATTTGTTCCGATAATGCTTTATCTCCCATATGCGATAACTCTAATGATGCTTCGATATTTTGAATCCACTGCTTGAAAGTATTCAGTATAAAATACCTATGAAAATTATTGAACGTGTTATGGACAACCACTATAAAGGGGATGGAACTGTCCATCCTAGAGATCATTTACTTGTTTTTGCACGAATTATGCGGGTTATTCAAGTGTGCAGGTATCTCTATGGATGAAGTGAAGAAGAAGCTATTCTCCGTTTCATCTGTGCGGTAAAGCGGCACATTGGTATAAATTGTTGGAGAATAGACATTCTCTTGGTTGGGAGGAAATTGCATCTCTCTTTTATTCTAAATTTTATCCTCCTCATGAAGTGCATATTGATAGGAATTATATTTATAACTTTTATCCTCGTGATGGAGAGAGTATTTCTCAAGCGTGGGGGAGATTGAAGTCACTAATGCTCAAATGTCCCATTCATGAGCTCCCCGTAATGTTATTGTTAATAATTTTTATGCGAGGCTTTCAGCACAACACAAGGACTATCTGGACGCGTGTTCGGAAGGATCTTTCACAAGCAAAGAGGTTGAAGCTAGGTGGGATCTTCTTGATCGGATTGAGGACAACGCTGAAGGATGGGAGAACGACAAAGGTAAAGAGTCGGGTATAAATTATGATTATGAATGCATTGAAGCTTTTATGGATACCGATAAATTTCGAAATATGAGTGCTACTTATGGTCTTGACTCTCAAGTTGCTGCAAATCTTTATAAAGCCTTTGCTTCTCATTTTGAATTGCCTAAAAATAATTTTGATAAGTATCATGAACCTTTTAAAGAGGCTTGCATGAAGAATGAAATTGTTGTTAATTATTGCAATAAGCATGCTCAAACTCCTAAAAATGCTATTTCGTATAAGCATGTTAATTTTTGTGGAATGCATAGACCTTGTGGAATTAATCAAGTCAAAGATGAATATTGCATCCATCATATTAATGAAAAAACTAGGAAGTGGCTTAGGGCTCTAGATGATCTTGGTAAAAAAGTTTGTGTCCTCTATCCTTTTATTTGTGAAGTATGCCATGAAGTGGGTCATTTTAATTTTCAATGCTCCTCCAATGATAATTTGAACCCAATGAGTGCTGCAAATTTGTATTGTGATGATGAAATTACTCCTAATCAGCATGATGAACTTACTTTATTTTTGGGGTGTGAAGAACTGTCGAGAAAAATCTCTTTGTTACATATGAGTGATCTTGATGTTGATGATGTCCTGCATGGGTGTTTTTCTTATTGCATTGATAATAGCCATACAAATACTTACATACAAAATATTTTAGAAGATGACACCTTGCCAAAATATGATAGGACCGCCGTGTGTTTTCAATTAATTAATGAAAAGGAGGGATCCTCCCAAGTTTCTTCTATTGTTTCTGAAAGTAAATCAGGTTATGCGGACAAGCCACCCTTCAAGCCTCTTCCTCCTAAAGAAGGGAACGTGGAGAAGGAAGAGAAGAAGAAGAAAAAGGGAACGAAGAAGAAGAAGAAGAAGAAGAAGGTAACGGCGTATCCCCGCGTGAATGAGATAACGCTAGGTAACCGTAAGTATGTTGCTCCTAATGATTATTGTGATAATGAATCTGAATACGATGATCTTCCTATGCCCTTTACATACATTAGCAATCATGATTTGAATGAGCACACTACTTTTGATATTGCAAATCTCTGGGAAATTAATTCTGAAAATGATGATGATAATGATTGCCATAGTGTCAGTGCTATTCATGCTTCCTCCCATAATGATATAGAAAGCTCTAAGCTTGGGGAAGAGGTGTTTGCAAATCCTTTAGCTACTGGTCATTATGTTCTTGATACATCTCCTTCTAATAATAATAATGGTGTGGACACAGATAAACCGATTGTGAAAGATAACTATTCTATTTCTTATGATGACACTGTGCCTCCGATCTCTGATGATCATTAAAAAGAATGCTATGATATAGGTTCTAACTATCCTTATGAAACTTGTCATAGTCATGATTGGGTTACCAAAAACAATTCCCTTAATATGCAACTTGTTTACCATGTTCAAATTCTTGATAATAATCCTGCTCCAATTACTATTAATGAAAAGAACTCTCCTTATGCCAAAATTAATGATACTTCTATGCATATGAACCATGATAAGAATGTTTTAAGTGATGGGTATATTGTGGATTTCATCAATGATGCTACTGAAAGTTATTATGAGAGAGGGAAATATGGTTATATGTATCTTAATAATATTAAGTTTCCCCTCTTTATGTTGAGAATCTTGAAGTTACTCGTGTTTTATCCTCTTATGCTTGTCACTTTGTTCTTCATGAATTCATTTGTGTACAAGATTCCTCTGCATAGGAAGCATGTTAGGCTTAAATGTGTTTTGAATTGGCCTCTTGAAGCTCTCTTTTGCTTCAAATACTATTTCTTGTGAGTGCATCACCAAAACTGCTGAGCCCATCTTAATGGCTATAAAGAAAGAACTTCTTGGGAGATAACCCATGTGTTATTTTGCTACAGTACTTTGTTTTATATTTGTGTCTTGGAAGTTGTTTACTACTGTAGCAACCTCTCCTTATCTTAGTTTTGTGTTTTGTTGTGCCAAGTGAAGCCTCTAATCGAAGGTTGATACTAGATTTGGATTTCTGCGCAGAAACAGATTTCTATCTGTCACGAATCTGGGCTATTTTCTCTGTAGAAAAATCAGAAAAATATGCCAATTTACGTGCGTGTTCCTCAGATATGTACGCAACTTTCATTAGTTTTGAGTTTTCTGATTTGAGCAACGGAAGTATTTATTAGAAATTCGTCTTTACGGACTGTTCTGTTTTGACAGATTCTGCCTTTTATTTCGCATTGCTTCTTTCGCTGTGTTGGGTGGATTTCTTTGTTCCATTACCTTCCAGTAGCTTTGAGCAATGTCCAGAAGTGTTAAGAATGATTATGTCACCTCTGAACATGTGAGTTTTTGATTATGTACTAACCCCTCTAATGAAGTTTATGAGAAGTTTGGTGTGAAGGAAGTTTTCAAGGGTCAAGAGAGGAGGATGATATACTATGATCAAGAAGAGTGAAAGCTCTAAGCTTGGGGATGCCCCGGTGGTTCACCCCTGCATATATCAAGAAGACTCAAGCATCTAAGCTTGGGGATGCCCAAGGCATCCCCTTCTTCATCGACAAATTATCAGGTTCCCTCTCTTGAAACTATATTTTTATTCGGTCACATCTTATGTGCTTTTCTTGGAGCGTCAGTATGTTTCTTGTTTTTGTTTTTGTTTGAATAAATGCTTGTGTGGGAGAGAGACACGCTCCGCTGGTTCGTATGAACACATGTGTTCTTAGCTCATAATATTCATGGCGAAGGTTGAAACTGCTTCGTTAAATTATTATATGGTTGGAATTGGAAAATGCTACATGTAGAAATTGGTGTGATGTCTTGAATAATGTGATACTTGGCAATTGTTGTGCTCTTGTTTAAGCTCTTGCATCATATACCTTGCACCCATTAGTGAGGAAATACATAGAGCTTGTTAAAATTTGGGTTTGCATGAGTGGTTTCTCTAGAGTCTAGATATTTTCTAGTAAGATGTTTGAACAACAAGGAAGACGATGTATAGTTTTATAATGCTTGTAATATGTCTTTTATGTGAGTTTTGCTGTACTAGTTTGTGCTTGTGTTTGCTTCAAACAACCTTGCTAGCCTAAACCTTGTATCGAGAGGGAATACTTCTCATGCATCCAAATCCTTGAGCCAAACAACACTATGCCATTTGTGTCCACCATACCTACCTACTACATGGTATTTTCCGCCATTCCAAAGTAAATTGCTTGAGTGCTACCTTTAAAATTCCATCATTCACCTTTGCAATATATAGCTCATGGGACAAATAGCTTAAAAACTATTGTGGTATTGAATATGTAATTATGCACTTTATCTCTTATTAAGTTGCTTGTTGTGCGATAACCATGTTCACTGGGGACGCCATCAACTATTCATTGTTGAATTTCATGTGAGTTGCTATGCATGTCCGTCTTGTCCGAAGTAAGAGAGATCTACCACCCTATGGTTAAGCATGCATATTGTTAGAGAAGAACATTGGGCCGCTAACTAAAGCCATGATCCATGGTGGAAGTTTCAGTTTTGGACATATATCCTCAATCTCATATGAGAAAATTATTAATTGTTGTTACATGCTTATGCATAAAAGAGGAGTCCATTATCTCGTTGTCTATGTTGTCCCGGTATGGATGTCTAAGTTGAGAATAATCAATAGCGAGAAATCCAATGCGAGCTTTCTCCTTAGACCTTTGTACGAGGCGGCATAGAGGTACCCCTTTGTGACACTTGGTTAAAACATGTGCATTGTGATGATCCGGTAGTCCAAGCTAATTAGGACAAGGTGCGGGCACTATTAGTATACTATGCATGAGGCTTGCAACTTGTAAGATATAATTTACATGATACATATGCTTTATTACTACCGTTGACAAAATTGTTTCATGTTTTCAAAATAAAAGCTCTAGCACAAATATAGCAATCGATGCTTTCCTCTTTGAAGGACCATTCTTTTACTTTTATTGTTGAGTCAGTTCACCTATCTTTCTCCACCTCAAGAAGCAAACATTTGTGTGAACTGTGCATTGATTCTTATATACTTGCTTATTGCATTTGTTATATTGCTTTGCATTGACAACTATCCATGAGATATACATGTTACAAGTTGAAAGCAACCGCTGAAACTTAATCTTCCATTGTGTTGCTTCAATGTCTCTACTATGAATTTATTGCTTTATGAGTAACTCTTATGCAAGACTTATTGATGCTTGTCTCGAAAGTACTATTCATGAAAAGTCTTTGCTATATGATTCACTTGTTTACTCATTGCATTTACATTGTTTCGAATCGCTGCATTCATCTCATATGCTTTACAATGGTATGATTAAGATTATGTTGGTAGCATGTCACCTCGGAAATTATCTTTTATCGTTTACCTACTCGAGGACGAGTAGGAACTAAGCTTGGGGATGCTGATACGTCTCCAACGTATCTATAATTTCCAATGTTCCATGCTTGTTTTATGACAATACCAACATGTTTTGTTCACACTTTATATCATTTTCATGCATTTTCCGGAACTAACCTATTAACAAGATGCCACGGTGCCAGTTCCTGTTTTCTGCTGTTTTTGGTTCCAGAAAGGCTGTTCGGGCAATATTCTCGGAATTGGACGAAATCAACGCCAAACCTCCTATTTTTCCCGGAAGCGTCCGAACACCGAAGAAGAGTCGGAGAGGGGCCAGGGGGCCACCACACCACATGGCGGCGCGGGCCGGGCCTAGGCCGCGCCGGCCTAGGGTGTGGCGCCCCCGAGTGCCCCCTGCGCCGCCTCTTCGCCTATAAAAGCCCTTTCGACCTAAAAACGCAGTACCAATTGACGAAACTCCGAGAAAGACTCCGGGGCGCCGCCACCGTCGCGAAACTCCAATTCGGGGGACAGAACTCTCTGTCCGGCACCCTGCCGGACGGGGAATTGCCCCCGGAGCCATCTCCACCGCCGTCTTCACCGCCATCTTCACCGCCATCGTTGCTTCCATGATGAGGAGGGAGTAATCCACCTCCGAGGCTGAGGGCTCCGCTGTAGCTATGTGGTTCATCTCTCTCCCATGTACCTCAATACAATAATCTCATGAGCTGCTTTACATGATTGAGATTCATATGAGTTTGTATCACAATTTATCTATGTGCTACTCTAGCAAAGTTATTAAAGTAGTTCTATTCCTCCAACACGTGTGTAAAGGTGACAGTGTGTGCACCGTGTTAGTACTTGGTTTATGCTATGATCATGATCTCTTGTAGATTGCGAAGTTAACTATTGCTATGATAATATTGATGTGATCTATTCCTCCTACATATGCATGAAGGTGACAGTGTGCATGCTATGTTAGTACTTGGTTTAGTCTGTTGATCTATCTTACACTATAAGGTTACTTAAATATGAGCATTATTGTGGAGCTTGTTAACTCCGGCATTGAGGGTTCGTGTAATCCTACGCAATGTGTTCATCATCCAACAAAAGTGTAGAGTATGCATTTATCTATTCTGTTATGTGATCAATGTTGAGAGTGTCCACTAGTGAAAGTGTAATCCCTAGGCCTTGTTCCTAAATACTGCTGCGTTACTACTCGCTTGTTTACTTGTTTTACTTGCGTTACTACTGTCTGCAATACTACCACCATCAACTACACGCCGGCAAGCTATTTTTCGGCACCGTTGCTACTTGCTCATATATATTCATACCACCTGTATTTCACTATCTCTTCGCCGAACTAGTGCACCTATTAGGTGTGTTGGGGACACAAGAGACTTCTTGCTTTGTGGTTGCGGTGGTTGCATGAGAGGGATATCTTTGACCTCTTCCTCCCTGAGTTCGATAAACCTTGGGTGATCCACTTAAGGGAAAACTTGCTGCTGTTCTACAAACCTCTGCTCTTGGAGGCCCAACACTGTCTACAGGAAAGGAGGGGGAACATAGACATCATCTGGCGGGTTCTGGTCGCGGCGGCGAAGCTCAGGGTGCAGAGAGGGGGGCCAGGGGCTGCGCAGGTCGTCGGGGCGGCAGGTGGCCGTGGCGCGTCTGTGGGCGTGTCCACGCCGTGATCGGCATGCCTGGGGGGATTTGGGCGCGCGATTTCCGGCCATCCTCGGCATCTTCTCCGACCAGGGTTGGCATAGGCTGCACTAGGGAAGTGAGGTGGAGCCAGAGGACAAGGTGGCCAGAGCTGGGGAGGAAGGAGAGAAGAAGAGGGGGAACATGGCTGGCATGCTATGGGCATGGCCACGTCTAGCTTCTCTCTAGGTTTCCTATGCATGGCTAAGGTTAGAGGGGACCAGGGGACATGTAGGGTGGAGATGGGGTAGGTTAGGTTTAGATAGGACACTATTTCAAATAGTGTCACATAGTGCCATAGATCCTATTTGCAAATTTGGTCCAAATTCAATTGAGTTCAAAGGCTGCAAGATTTTGAAAAAGGTGGGTTTGGTTGAGTTGTAATTGACCAGAGGAGGTGAGAGGTGGTGGTGGCATTTTCAAATTGAAAGAAAAGCAAAAATGGCTAAGTGGAGATTGTTCCCCATAACAAAAAGTGCTAACTTTGGATGAGCATAGCAAATGATCCAAAATGATTTTGGCAAGGTGGTCTTTACAAAAAGTGTTCACCTTGATGTTGACTTTGAAATGGTGCAAAGAGTTAGCAAGAGTTAGTTTGAGAAAATTGAATGGCAATGGCTCAAAGTAGGGATCAGGCTATAAATTTCAGTTTTGACCATTATTGTATGTGAGCCAAATTTGAGTTTGAAAAACATTTGAATTGGGTTTCTTGGATTCAAAAATTTGTAATAAGTGTGTAGTAACATTATTCAACTAATGGTGAAGATCAAAATGGTAGAGGGTCAAAATTTATAAAATTGGCATAAGCCATATGTGAGGGTTTTGTGATTTTCTAACTTTTATTCTTTTATTTTTCTTTGCTTCAATTTGACAAGAGTGAGGTTTATTTGGTGTTAGATTGAGTTGGATAAAAGGTTCCAACCATTTTGAGACAAAGTTGGTGCCTAGGTCAAGGTTTGATAGTTTTGGCTAAGTGTGTATGTGAGTGAAAATGGGATTTTCTCCCTATTTGTTTTCTCTCCTTTTGATTTGATTTTTCTTGACTCTAAAGTGATTCTTACTAGTTTAGGAACATTTCCCAACCATTGAAACCATTCCAAAAGGTCTAGCTCAAAGATTTGCAAAATTGGCCATAACACAAGAGAGGTGACATGTCAATTCTTCTTATTCTTGTAAAGTGCTCCCCTTGCTTTACTTGGGCAAGGTTGAGGGTCAATTTAGGGTTAGATTAGGTTTAGAGATGGTTTCACACCATTTGGTCAAGGTAGAAGTGCATAGGACAAGAATTGGTGAAAATGGCTATGTGTCACATATGCTTCTATGCATATGTGGCATTTGATTTTTAATTTGACTAGGCTTGTCCCAATTGATGTTGTTGAGTGGTGAAATGGTATATAGGAGTGATCCAACCATTCACTAGAAGTTTTAGGGTCAAGATCCTCAATTTCACCAAATTGATATTTTGCTCTCATATGCCTCTATGGCATTATTACTTTCTTTTTAAAATCTTTTGTTTCATTTTGGATTGGGTTGGAGAAGTACTAGATAAGGTTTAAGAAGGTTTTCCAATCCTCTAAATAAAGTAGAAAGGCCTAGGGTAAAGTTTTACAAAAATAGCCATAGGCACATATGCCTCTATGCATAAGTTTGATTTTATTTTGTTTCACACTTGAATTGGTTGGTAAGTGCTTTGTTGAGTGGGTTGAGGTATTTCAATTCATCTACTCAAGGTAGATAAGGCAAAGCTCCTCATTTTCAACAAGTATCCATAGGCTTGCATATGCCTTTTTCTTAAATAAGATCTTTCCTTTTTATTTTATTTCTCAAAGATTGATGACAAGAGGGATGAGGTTTAGGGTTTAATAAGTTTTGCAATGGTTCACCACCATTTAGCAAAATAAGAAAAGGTAGTGTTCAAGATTTACAAATTAAGGCTATAGGCCCACATATGGCTTTTCTTTAATTTAAGTTTCTCAAAATAGATCCAAATGATTTTTGAGAAGATTAGGGTTTAGGGTTTTTCTTATTTGATTTCTTTCTCTTTTAATTTGATTTGGTTTGTGATCTTTACTTGATCACTTTAGGGTTTTAGGGTTCATCACATAAGCATAATAACACTCATCATGGCAAAACACAAATAATAGGTCGGAGCACTAAGCATAGCACCCTATATAAGAAAAGTTTTTGTTGGTTCTCATTTTTGGAAAAAGGAAATTTATTTTCTCTTTGTTTTGAAATTTGGGGTGTTACACAAAGGTGGGGAGGAGTGTCATCATAATAAAACTAAAATAAAAAGGCACTCCTTCATGGTATGAGATTGTTGGCAGGCACCCGAGGATTCGGTTAGCCATGGTTTGTGAAAGAAAGGTTGGAAGGAGTGCCACCCAAAAATAAAAATAATTCATGGGAGCCGCTCTTTGAAGGTTTGTCCGGCAAGGGGGTTAGAGTGCCCACTACCATTCGTTGACAACAACAAACACCTCTCAAAACTTTACTTTTATGCTCTCTTTATGTTTTCAAAACCAAAGCTCTAGCACAAATATAGCAATCAATGCTTCCTCTGCGAAGGGCCTTTCTTTTACTTTTATGTTGAGTCGAGTTCACCTATTTCTCTCCACCTCAAGAAGCAAACACTTGTGTGAACTCGTGCATTGATTCCTACATACTTGCATATTGCATTTGTTATATTACTTTGCATTGACAACTATCTATGAGATATACATGTTACAAGTTGAAAGCAACCGCTGAAACTTAATCTTCCTTTGTGTTGCTTCAATGCCTTTACTTTGAATTATTGCTTTATGAGTTAACTTTTATGCAAGACTTATTGATGCTTGTCTTGAAAGTACTATTCATGAAAAGTCTTTGCTATATGATTCATTTGTTTACTCATGTCATTTACCATTGTTTTGATCGCTGCATTCATTACATATGCTTACAATAGTATGATCAAGGTTATGATGGCATGTCACTCCAGAAATTATCTTTGTTATCGTTTACCTGCTCGGGACGAGCAGAAACTAAGCTTGGGGATGCTGATACGTCTCCGACGTATCGATAATTTCTTATGTTCCATGCCACTTTATTGATGATACCTACATGTTTTGTTCACACTTTATGTCATTATTATGCATTTTCTGGAACTAACCTATTGACGAGATGCCGAAGTGCCAGTTCCTGTTTTCTGCTGTTTTTGGTTTCAGAAATCCTAGTAAGGAAATATTCTCGGAATTGGACGAAATCAACGCCCAGAATCTTAGAATCCCCGGAAGCTTCCAGAACACCCGAGAGCCGCCAGAGGAGAGCCACAGGGGGCCCACACATGGGGCTGGCGCGACCAGGCTAGGGCCCGCGCCCCCCTATTGTGTGGCGGCTCCGTACCCCCTCCGACTCCGCCTCTTCGCCTATTTAAAGGTCCCTGACCTAAATCTTCGATACGGAAAAGCCACGGTACGATAAACCATCCAGAGCTGCCGCCATCGCGAAGCCAAGATCTGGGGGACAGGAGTCTCTGTTCCGGCATGCCGCCGGGACGGGGAAGTGCCCCCGGAAGGCTTCTCCATCGACACCGCTACCATCTCCACCGCCATCTTCATCACCGCTGCTGTCTCCCATGAGGAGGGAGTAGTTCTCCATCGAGGCTAAGGGCTGTACCGGTAGCTATGTGGTTAATCTCTCTCCTATGTACTTCAATACAATAATCTCATGAGCTGCCTTACATGATTGAGATTCATATGATGATGCTTGTAATCTAGATGTCGTTATGCTAGTCAAGTGAATTTTACTTATGTGATCTCCGGAGACTCCTTGTCCCACGTGTGTAAAGGTGACGAGTGTGTGCACCGTGTGGGTCTCTTAGGCTATATTTCACGAGAATACTTATTCACTCGTTATGAATGGCATAGTGAAGTGCTTATTTATATCTCTTTATGATTGCAATGTGTTTTGTATCACAATTTATCTATGTGCTACTCTAGTGATGTTATTAAAGTACTCTATTCCTCCCGCACGGTGTAATGGTGACAGAGTGTGTGCATCGTGTAGTACTTGGCGTAGGTTATGATTGTGATCTCTTGTAGATTATGAAGTTAACTATTGCTACGATAGTATTGATGTGATCTATTCCTCCTTTCGTAGCGTGAAGGTGACAGTGTGCATGCTATGTTAGTACTTGGTTTGGTTATGTTGATCTGTCGTGCACTCTAAGGTTATTTAAATATGAACATTGAATATTGTGGAGCTTGTTAACTCCGGCAATGAGGGTTCGTGTAATCCTACACAGTTAGTGGTGTTCATCATCCAACAAGGGAGTGTAGAGTCTAGCATCTATCTATTTATTTATGTGATCAATGTTGAGAGTGTCCACTAGTGAAAGTATGATCCCTAGGCCTTGTTCCTAAATACGCTATCGTTGCTTGTTTCTTGTTCTATTGCATCTGTCTTGTACTGCAATATTACCACCATCAACCACACGCCGATCCTGGACAGCAAAGCACTTTTTTGGTGCCGTTGCTACTGCTCATATTTATTCATACCACCTGTATTTCACTATCTCTTCGCCGAACTAGTGCACCTATTAGGTGTGTTGGGGACACAAGAGACTTCTTGCTTTGTGGTTGCAGGGTTGCTTGAGAGGGATATCTTTGACCTCTTCCTCCCTGAGTTCGATAAACCTTGGGTGATCCACTTAAGGGAAACTTGCTGCTGTTCTACAAACCTCTGCTCTTGGAGGCCCAACACTGTCTACAAGAATAGAAGCACCCGTAGACATCAATGATCAAGGTGTCAGAAGAGAAAATGGAGGGAGCCATTGTAGTGAGACAACATTGCAGTGAGCACACTTGTGAGAGGTACTGGGAGTTGAAGTCACTGACAGCTACTTTCCCCACTCAAATCTTCATTGATGAATTTAAAGATAACAAAAACCTAGGCTTGCAAGCATTTGCAGCCAAAGTTCAAAGTAAATTCAATATGTGCCCAAACAAATTTAAATTGGGAAGGGAAAGGAAGGCGGAACTTAATATAATTCATGGGGATGAAAAGGAGTAGTTTGGCCTGTTATGTGACTATGGTCAGGAGTTGAGGAGATCAAACACTAGGTCAAGATTTTTCCTAAGCACCAACCAAATTAAAGAAGCTGCAGATCATGTTCCCAAAAAACTAGGACACTGAAACTAGATCAAATTATTTGCTATTTGGTGATGACCAATCCATAAGTCAATTGCATGATTTGAATGAGGTAGTGCTGGATCACGTTCCATAAGAAATTCAAATCAGTCAGACTGCATCTGAGTGAGATTTGTAGATGCAAGAAACTGAATTAGTTGCTGCCTTCCAAGTTTTAGTGCATTCATGATGTTTCAGATTTAATTTTGTAAACACTTGAAAGCTACCAGTGCTACAAAATGCTGCCACCCTTGAATTTCTGAAATGCTGTTATCACTGCAATGCTGACTGAATGCAATTCAATTTCTGGAGAAATTCATATTTATTCCATAGTCATACTTGCTTACAAGCAGAGTGGTTACATACTATCCCCTGATGATCAGAGCATACACCAGTACATATACAGAGAAAGTGCAAACTACCATCATTTCCCTCCAATCCCTATTTCTAAGCTCCACCCTGTGCTTCTTCTGCATTTTCTTCATGTCAACCTTCCTCTTTTCTAGCTCTTGTTCCACAGGAGCAATCTTCCTCACGAGCATTGCATTGTCATCATGCAATTCACCAACTATTGGCATTCCCTTTTCCTGTCAATGCAAAAGAATGCCAATTTACAAGTCTATTTAACTGAATTTCGTAATTCATCTACTAAATGCCAATGTGCATACCTATGGAGATGCAGATGATCGTCATGTCGCCGTCTCCATTGCCCAGCCATCGCCGGAATTCCAGTAGTACTCACCAGTCACCCTCTCACATGGATCGTCCTCCTTCCAGATGCTCCCATGGATCACATTGCGTCCAAACAAGCCTACATTATTCGAATCTACTCCTCAGAGATCACATCGGCAACGATGGCCGACCGCCAGCCAGTGGGCTCTACAATGGCTGCCCTCTCCTCCTCCGAAGCGAGGCAACAGTACATGATCATGTACTTGCGGTACAGCTTGTCGTAGTGCCACTTCGCCTGCTCCACCGCCCTCTCCTCCTCCACCTGCTGTCCTCCGTGAACACGTGCAGGTGCTGGGGGCACAGGCCTGCCCCTCCACCGCGGCCCTCCGCGAGTACGTGCTGACCCTAGCAGCGGCGACCTGCCTGTGCTCTCCAAGCTTCCCTCCGACTCCGCCATCACTCGCCAGGTCGTTGCCGCTGCTAGGGTTCAGAGGGGAATGGAACGAGAACGAGAGAGAGAAAAAACTGTGCGTAAAATCGCCAAACAACGAGGGTTTTTCTACAAAATGGTCTTCCACTGTGTGGCCAAGGATGTGTGTCAGCTGCGGAGCCAACTTGTACCAATGGTGCACGTCGAGGACAACGTTTTGTACCAATGGAACACACTTCAAAGTTGTTGTATGAAAATACACATGGAGGACAAGTTGTTGTATGAATGGCGCAATTACCTCATTTGGAAACCAGGGTTGAAATTACCTTCCCAATTAGAGGGCTCCATTTATGCACCATGCATAACTGCAAACCATGGTTGAAACCATGGTAATTTTTTCGGTTTAGGAAAATTTGGACAGAAATGTCACAAACGAAACAAAAATTGGAACATTTATGCACCATGCTAGAGAAGAAAGTCAACCTGCATTTTATAATAACTTGTTTACCAAAAATCAAAAACACAACCATGGCCATGTGTCTCTTTTCATTGGACTCGCAGAATAGCGGGCCCAACATTGTCGGACAAGAACAACCTAGCTAGCCATTGTACCTGCCGCCAGGATCCCCGTCGAATATTGCGGATATGTTGGATTTGGACAGTGTGTAGTTCTAACGATGGCAAATCTCTCTCATTGTCGTCACACGACAGCCCAACCATTCTAGATAGTGGAAAATCTTTCGCGTTGTCATCATGCGACACCTCGGCCATTCTAGCTGACGGCAAATCTCTCGCGTTGTCGGCATGCGACAGCTCAGCCATTCTAGCCGGCAGCAAATCTCTTGTGTTGTCGTCATGCGGCCGCTCAGCCATTCCAGCTGGCATCAAATCTCTTGTTGTCGTCATGGGGCAGCTCAGCCATTATAGCTGGCGGAAAATCTCTCGCGTTGTCGTCATGCGACACCTCAGCGCGTTCTCGGCATGCGGCAGCTCAGCCATTCTAGCCGGCATCAAATCTCTCGTGTTGTCGTCATGCGGCAACTCAGCCATTCCAGCTGGCATCAAATCTCTTGTGTTGTCGTCATGCGGCAGCTCAGCCATTATAGCTGGCAGAAAATCTCTCGGGTTGTCGCCATGCGACACCTCAGCGATTCTAGCTGGCGGCAAATCTCTCGCGTTGTCGGCATGCGGCAGCCCAGCCATTCTAGCGAACAAATCTCTCGCGTTGCTGGCATGCGGCAGCTAGCTGGCGGCAAATCTCTCGCGTTGTCGGCATGCGGAAGCTCAACCATTCTAGCGGGTGGAAAATCTCTTGCGGTGTCGGCATGAGGCCGCTCAGCCATTCTAACCGACAGCAAATCTCCCGTGTTGTCGGCATTTGGCGGCTCAGTCATTCTAGCCGGTGGAAAATCTCTCGCGTTGTCAGCATGCGGCAGCTCAGCCATTATAATTAATGCCATGATTGCCCTCTAATGCCTTCCATAATTTTTTTGTAGCCACTAAATTTACACTCGGCCTTTTTAAACGTGGCCTCCGTCGTGCTCACCACCAAACTCCTCCCCAGCTCATCATCATCGTGTAGCCAGGATGCCTCGCTGCCTGGCCACCACCTACTCTATGTTGGGATACAACGGCCGCACGATGCCTGCGCATGCGCCTCTGCCTTCGCCTCCGCCTTCGGAGCTGGAGCCCGAGCCTTCAGACATCTTCGCCCTTGGCCTCGATGAGGCCGAGCTAGCGGAGCGCGTCCTGCTTGACGCGAAGTTTGAGGCCGACGCGGGACGCGAAGCGGCCGAGGAAGAGCAGCAATCCGCGGCCGATCTGGAGCAGGCGGTGATACTCGAGTCTTGCCGGCTGGCGCATGACCAGAGGAACGCTGCCCGTACCCTAGAGCAGGCTGACCACCGACTGCTCCAACGGGTCATAGCGGTCTCCCGCGAGCGGCTGCCTATAGAGGAGGCTGGGCGGCTCATCATGGAGGCTGAGCGGCAGAGGCTCCTCGAGCTAAACGCTCGGGCCCTGGCCAAGGAAACCCGCCGCGAAGATGAGCGGCTCGCCATGAACGCCGAGTCCATCATGAGGCGGCGGTTTGCTCTGATCCAGCAAGTCACCTCGGCTCCGGCCTCACCTGATACCGTTCGATACCGGCCTCGGGGCGAGAGCATGCCTCGGGCTGAGAACGACGGCGAAGCTGGGCCGTGAAGCCCGCCTACCCACGACGAGTAGGCTATCTACATTTTAAATTCATTTGCTTTTCATTCAAACATGTAACGAAATTGGAATAAAAATCGCACTTTGTGTCCTGTTTTAATTTTTTTTACATGGATTCGATGTGTGTGGTGGCCAACGAGCAGAAATGATCAGCGCGGATCGAACGGGTTAACCGCTGAACGCGCTGGCCTGGCCGGTGGAACCGCCTCCCAAAGCCACTCTGTGGGCCAACCCAAACAAACCGTTTGAGACACTGTTTTGAGTCGGCCCGGTGGAGATGCCCTTACATCTAGCTTGGATGGTTTGTACAGTACACCCCACCACGGGACAAAACTTAACTGCAGTCCATTTTGTAGCTTTGCCAACATATACACAAGAACGTTGTGGTGGCCATTGCACGACCAGTGTATACTGCCAACGTGACATTTGTCCTCAGAGGTAGCTCCACCGGCGCGCGCGTGCAACACCACGCGAGGACGCAAGCGTGCCCCACATGCCAGCCGCAGAACCGCCGGGCATCCGCGACCAAGCGGCGTCCGCCCAGGAGAGACCGGCACAGCCTTCGAGGATGATCCCGGAACGGGACGAACGTCCGATCGTCACTTCTCTCTCAAAAGCCGTAGCGGCCTCGTCAGCGAGTGCAGCCCAGAGATATAGTGCTGCCGTCACCCGCTCCTCGCCGTGGCTCGCTGCCCACGGGCCCCACCCACCGGCACCGACGGTCAACGTGCGGCCTGCGCGGCCGGGGCTGCCGCTGGAAACAGAACACCAACAAACACGCTCCCTGGTCAGTTACTACTCACGGTGCACAGTACGCTCGCTAAAGATTTTTTTGGCTGATGTCACTGCAGCCGCGGTCTTTTGGATTCGGCGCCTGATGACACTCTTTTCGGGCGTGATCCCCGAGGGAAAAAAACCATTGCTGTAACAATGTCTGTAAGCTGGAGTGTGAAAAAATGAGGGTTGATTTGGAATGAAGAATTTTACGGCTAGCACAACCAAAATTTAACAGAGTTCTCCATCTAACCATCTAGTAATTTTTTCTGTTTTGGGAAATTTCGAGAGAAAGGTCGTAAACGAAACAAAGGCTAAACATGGATGCACTATGCTAGAGATTTTTTTTAAAAAAAAATCTATTACTAGGCTTTCTTTCTACCAACCTCACCGAAGTCACCGTGCAATTTATGACTTGTTTACGCACTTCGCAAAATCAACAACACGGCGGTCGCCACGTGTCTTCTTTTTCCCATGGTCTCGCAAAACAATGGGCCCAACATTGTCGGACGAGAACGGCCTAGCCATTGCACCTGACGCCATCACCTCCGCCGCATACTGTGGATATGTTGGATTCGGAAATTACGTAGTGCAATCGATGGCAAATCTCTCGTGTTGTCGTCATGCGGTAGCTCACCCGTTCTAGCTGACGGCAAATCTCTCGAGTTGTCGTCATGCGGCGACTCAGCCATTCTAGCTGACGGCAAATCTCTTGCGTTGTCGGCATGCGGCAGCTGAGCCATTCCAGCTAACGGCAAATCTACCATGTTGTCGTCATGCGGCAACCTAACCATTCAAGTTGGCGACAAATCTTTCGCATTGTCGTCATCCGACAACTCAGCCATTCCAGCTGACGTCAAATCTCTTGCATTGTCGTCATGCGGAAGCTCTCTTAATATTCTAGCCGACGACAAATCTCTCGCGTTGTCGTCATACGGCGACTAAGCCATTCTAGCTGACGGCAAATCTCTCGCGTTGTCGGCATGCGCCAGCTCAGCCATTCCAGCTAACGGCAAATCTACCGTGTTGTCGTCATGCGGAAACCCAACCATTCAAGTTGGCGACAAATCTTTCGCATTGTCGTCATCCGACAACTCAGCCATTCCAGCTGACGGCAAATCTCTTGCATTGTCGTCACGCGGAAGCTCTCTTAATATTCTAACCGACGGTAAAATCTCTCGTGTTGTCGTCACGCGGCGGCTCATCCATTCTAGCTAATGCCATTCTACGCAGTACCTTCATGAGTAGATATACTCCTATTAAAGAAGTAAAAAAGTGAAAATGGTAAATTGGCATCTGTTCTACTCCTGGTCCTCCAGGACCAGGCGACCAGCTATGGTGAAAAAGATATCCCTAGAATCAACAATTCTCCTGTCACCCTGCCCTCTCATTCTCACCCCTTTGACAATGTCCCCAAGGTCAAGTGGGGACCCCTCCAGACACCATGAGGCCGGCCCCCGATAAAACCCAGCCCCCCTCCTGCCTCTCTCTTCCTTTTCAGACAGCACGAGCCCGGATCCAATGCCCATCCCCACCACCACCATCCCCTCCCACCTGCACCTTCAACAATAAACTGAACCAAAAGTCAGCGCGCGCGCCGCGCCCCTCCTTCTCCATAGCCAAGAACTCGACCCCGCGCCGAGCTAATGGAGGGGGACGCCGGGTGGTACTACCACAGCGGCGGCACCAACGACTGGGACCTCAACGCCGTCGTGCGCTACGCCTGCGGCGGCCGCGGCCGCGTCTCGCCCCCGCCGACGTCGTCTGACGACCCCTTCTCCACCTTCTACCCGCCACCACCGCCGCCGCAAGAGCTGACGACGGGTGACAGGCTGTTCGGCGCCAACACGTCGCTGCCTGACCTGCCCTTCGACGGAGACTCTGCCGTCGTCGACGAGCTCTCCATTGCCTTCTTCGGGCCGCCGGCACCGCCGCTGGCCCCGCATCTGCCGCATCAGCTGCAGGACCAGCAAGCGATGGCAACAAACGATGGGCCGGTTCAGATGCAGCAAGGCTACGCGGCGCCGCCGCCGGCCGGACATCTGCCGCTTCAGCAAGCGATGGCAACAAACGATGCACCGGTTCAGATGCAGCAAGGCTACGAGGCGCCGCCGCCGCCGCCCGTGCCGGTGCCGCAGACCTCCGGCCTGCAAGCCTCCGGCGGCGAGGGGGCAGCAAGATCCAAGCAGAAAAAGTACGTCCCTAATACTCTGAATTTTCGTTTTTTTGACGAATAAAATGTTGCCGATCGTCATGCTCGTGCTCGATCATGCGTGCCGGCCGTGGCTAATCTGTGGATGCGTTATGCGTACGTGCAGGAAGAAGCCGCCGGTGCAGAGAGAGGTGAAACGCGTGGCGGCGAACGGCGTGTCGGCGGACCCGTGGGCGTGGCGCAAGTACGGGCAGAAGCCCATCAAGGGGTCCCCCTACCCGCGCGGCTACTACCGGTGCAGCACCGAGAAGGCCTGCGAGGCGCGGAAGATGGTGGAGCGCTGCCGCGACGACCCGGACTCCTTCATCCTCACCTACACCGGCGGCGACCACAACCACCCCGCGCCCATCCACCGCAACTCCCTCGCCGGCACCACGCGCAACAAGCAGCAACATGGACACATCGCTCCCGGGGGCGCCGCAGCCACGGCGGTGGCGGTGACGGCGGAGCCGAGCCCGGGGCAGTCCACGTCGGGCGGGACGTCCGCGTCGCCGACGACGTCCCCGCGCTCACCTTCAGCGGAGGAGTGCAACCAGGAGGAGGTCCAGTGCGACGAGGCCGGCGGCGCGAGCAAGGACGTGGAGATGGAGGCCGAGGAGGATGACGAGCTGAAGAAGCTCCTGGACACCGCAATTGGGGTCGGTGGCGTCTCCAGCAGGTACGCGGCAATGGAGGACGACGGTGGCGCCGGAGTGTCGCCGTTCCTCAACGTCGTCGAGGAGACGTTCGTGGTCACGCCGTGGGTCACGGCCCTCGGCGACGCGACCGGCTGGAGTTGACTTGACTCCATACATACATTGCCATATAGCAGCATGCTGCTGCGAGTTAATCATGGCTTGTTGCAGCAGTGCTAGAATCGTAGACAGATAGAGGTGGAAGGGAGCATCTGATCCATGCTACAACTTCAGTAATGCCGGCGGCCGGCCGGCCAGTAATCGTTGCCTAGTGTAATTAAGTGTTAATCAGGTCTGGAGTTAGCTTGATTAGAGTATACTGCATTATAGTTAATCCGAACCCAGAGACAACTTCTATATTCTCGCCTTTTCATGGATCGTTTCTTCTTTCTTGGACATGGTTGGATCCTGGGATGCCTACTACAGTACCTTTATCTATCTAGAGTTTCCTTGCTACATTTGTGCATAGCTAGATGGATCATACAGTCCCAGTTGTAGTTGTACGTACTACTCAACCCAGGTGATGGAACCGGAGATGTGAGATAAAGGGAAGACAGATTTGGAAGAAAGGGGGCGCTGCTGGTGCACGCTGTGGTGGCTCCGCTTGTCTCTTCCCTTTCACTGTGTGCCCAATTTGTGTGTGTAGTGTGGCTTTTTATGCTGCAGTGCAGTTGTGCTTTTGCAGGGTCAGGACCATGTTGCACTGGATGGTACCTTTGATTCTGGTGGCGGTGGGATCTCGGTCCTATCTGCAGGTACTGCTGTACCACTGCTGCTGCACCCAATTCACCTTTCCACAAATTCTCATCCTGTTCTTTATTTTTCTTCAAGGATGCACTCTCGAAAGGTGAGTTGAACAATGGATGATAATCTGTGTCGTGATAATTCATCAAGGATGCCGAGAGTACAATGTATAGGAGAAGACCCCAACGGACCGGCCACGATAGAAGCGCACGTAGGTGCATGCCGGGCGAGAGAACATGTCTATGTATAGGAGTAAAACATTACAATGTACACGTTCAACAATGTGCATCGAATTTTCATAGAAGGGGTGCCAAGCGAGAGTTATACAACGTCAATTAGATGGATAAAATGATGCCACAAGGGTGCCAGCTCCTCTCCTAAAACCTACTCTCCTCACAACCACCATTTCATCTTGTTCTTTCCGTTTAGTATAGGTCTCTAGGTCGTGTAAACTATTGGTCCTTTGGCTTGGGAACATGATGGAGTTGTTTATAGATTTTCTGTCAATCTGGTGTGAATGTGCATGTCCTTACTACAATATAGCACTCCACTCCTTCAGTTTTGAATTTTAGGATGTTTTGAATATTTTATTGTAAACTTCATACGAACTGAAATGAGTGAACACACAATGAAATGTGTCATGATACATACTACAATTCAGAAAAAAAAAACTAGAACATCTAAATTTCGAAAACGAACTAAATTCTCGGTTATTTTTTTTTTGACCGGGTCTACGGCGGGCTTACGCCAGCCTGAACATTGATCAAGAACAACAAGAGTACATGGGATCCTTACAATATTTTAGAGGGAAGCGAGAGAGAGGGGGGGGAGGAGAGCTTCAAGGGGGTTCGAACCCAAAATTCAAAATTCTCGGTTATTGGGTATCGATGCTTGCATATTTTTTTATCTTCCTTTTTTAACTTAGTCTGGAAGTGGTTGTCCCCTTACATAGCTGATGTTTAGGGTGAAAAAAAAGGTGGGCTCATCTGAAACCAAAGGGTGCTCAGCAGTGATATCACCTAGCACGTCATGCACGAATCAAGACTCATCAGGTCAAATTAGTGTAATGCAGCCTGTTTTCGTTGTTTAAGCTTGATGCTGTTTCCAGCAGTGCCTACATGTTACCATGTGCTTTCGTCTAGACGCTGAAGTTGTTCCCTGCATCACTTCTCCAAATTTTGTTTGGTCAAGCGGTTGCAGTCAACACTCAGACTGCACCGGTACGGCGGTACTTTTTTTTGAGAGAGCAAGTACTACACCGGTACCTGGCAATGCGCCAGCGGAAGGCCGCGCGAGTGGCTTACGATGGGCCTTGACTGGAAATCCCGGCCCAGTAACTGCCGCGGAAATTCAAATTCGAACTTTTAAATCATACTACGTATATAAATATGGACTGTGGCTAGCACATGCAAATGCAAAACAGGGATTCTATTTCTCTCGACGAAAAATTCAGGGCTACAGACGGCTTGCGATGTGCTTAACTGAAGGGAGCAGGGGTTACTCGCACTGTCCTGTTAATGAGGTGCCATAAGTTAAAGCCACCAGTTAATTATGGGAGCCATTGGCGTAATTACGAGCTCAGTTAATGAGGTGATGTTCATGGGGAAGGGACAACCAGCCGCCACACGCGTGCCGCTGGCCGCTGCAAGCCTGCAATCGAGCTCGTCAAACGCGCCGAGGCGCGGAGCTCTAGGCAGACAGCAAGCAAAAAACGTTCGCCACAGTGCAATAACGCACGATGCAGTATTTCTTCTTCTTTACTTGGATCACAAGGTATTACTCTACTCCCCCATGATATGTTAGAATAGTCACAACACATAGTATCTTATGGAAGTATCATGCTCGTATGATACTACTACATGTCACTATCTTCACAATGCATGATATCATATACTATTAGGCTAGCCATGGTGCTAATATCATAGTTAGTATCATGCACATTAGTCCCACAAAAATACTAATGTGGCAGCTAATTAAGTAGGAGAGAGGAGATTATAGTAACATAGGTAGATACTGTATGATAGCGTAAACAACGAGAAAAGTTAATGCTAAACAAATTTTATACACAAATTTGTATTGAGATTCTAAAAAATAATAAATATAGCATTACTATAATACCACTCCATGATACTACCCACTATAGAAATAGTATCATGTAGTACTACGTAGTATCATATCATGATACTACTACATGATACTTACCACTATGACCAGCCTTAGTACTTCTTCTATTAATCTCAATGCAAATATATGTATATAAGATTTTACTTGATATTAAAAAAATTAGTACTATGTGCTATGATACGGTATCTACCTATGATACTAGTATGCTCTCTCTCATCCTTAACTGCACTGCCACATCAGTATCTATCTACGGTACTACCTATGATACTCCCATTATGGGTAGTCTTACGTGTTTTAAGAAAAAATTAGGCAGTAAATTTAATTAATGAAATATAAGGCTGGTCATAGTGCATAATATTATATACTAATAGCATGCATATGATACTTGTCTATGATATTATCTTTATAGTGGGTGATATTATAGAATATAGTATTATAAACTTCTAAATTTATTGTTTTGTAGAATTCCAATGTAAATCAATGTACAAGATTTATTTGGCATTTTCTTTTCTCGTAACGTGCGCTATGATATTGTATCCACCTACTCTAATCCAATCTCTCCTCCTTAATTATATGCCACAACATTTTTGTGGACCTAGGATGCATGATATACTACCTAAGACTAGTCACAGTGGGGAGTATCATATAGTAGTATCATGCATATGGTACTAGTGTGTGATACTATCTTCACAATGCATAATATCATGTAGTAGTATCATAGATTACTTATATTTAGTGATTTGTAGAATCTCAATGCAAAAGTGTGTACAAGATTGCTTTGACATTAATTTTTCTAGTTCTACGTGCTATGATACAGTATCTACCTATGATACTACTACCATCTCTTTCTTCATTTATTGATGTGACACATCAGCTTTTGCATGCATGTGATGCATGATACTAGCTATGATACTCCCATTGTGGGTAGTCTAAGATACTAGCACTATGGCCGGCCTAAAATATATGCCATAATAATTAGAGCGTTGGAAAATAGGAAAATGTTGTTTTTAATATAAATGCAATATATGGTATAATATTTGTGTCAATATTTTATTTTGTTAAGTAAATTAATGGTCAAAGATTTCTAGAAACACATAATAGACTTTAAAGACGATATGGAAGGAGTAGTACACAAGTTGTATGGTGATGTGTGAAAACTAGGAAGAGCTGAGCTGCAGAGTGTGTTGAGCTCCTGGTCCTCATGGCCTCTCCTCGGCCGCTGCTGCGGTAGTAGGGTTGAGGAACCTTGGATCGGATGACGGGTTCCCATATGGTCTACAAGTTCGTCTCCGGTGTACGGGGTTTGGCAGCAATGAAAATAAATGTCCTTCCGCCCGCTCCACCAGGTCAATATTCTTGCCCAGAGGAATGTTGATGTGTTGAAGTTTGAACTCCATCATCGGGAATTAGGCCGGGCATGATAAGCGCCTATATAAGGCAACGGCGTTTCGTGGTCGGAATGATGTTGCAGCGTATTGGTGTAGTCAAGTTCTGCCTCCGCCTGATGAACTTGACTACACCAATACGCGTATTTGGAACGTATTTTCGATTCAGTATAGAATGTTCCAAATCAATCTGAAGCCGTGCTAGGAGGCTGGAGAATTACCTTGGTGGTGCAGGGGGCTGAACAAATGTCTGTTGTTGACCGGAGCCATGCTAGGATGGTGGCCGGGCCTTGGAAAGAATACGAGACGGGCAACAGCAGGCGGGTGTGCCGACGCGATGTTGATTGCAGGGAGATGGAGGGGGATGGAGATCCTGTTGCTAGGGTGGTCGGTGTGGGGGAGGGGTCGGCTATGGTGGGTAGCTCGATGGTGCGGTGGTGGGGGCGGCGTGGTGGTGGGGGCGGCGGTGGTGGTGAACTCCTTGCCTCGATCTGTAGATTAGATTAGAAGATGAGTTTCTCAAAAAAAAAGATGAGTTAGTTACGGGCCTATTTGTTTCACGCTGGTGGTGATAAGGGATTTATTAGAGGGCTCTATATATGGGCTACCCTAGCTAGCGCTCAATTGCTCAAAGCAAATTGAGCGGTCAGTTTAGGATATATTTTTTTCCCATTTTAGGCACGTTTTAGACTATAGTACATCCTATTTTAGGAAAGTTCTGCATGCATGTAGAAGAGAACAAATCTGATGACGTAAGCGAGAATCTTTCTAAATTTGAAAATTCAAAATGTTTTATCTCACAAACGACAACTCCGATTTAAGATCTGTTTTCACCTATGAGTCGGTCTTGTCGAGATCTTCAAAACTAGCACCCATGTTAATATGTTTCGACAACTTTTTTTTGGATAAAAGTTATCAACCCTTTCTATTTGAATAATCAACCCTCCGTACTTGAGTGATCAACGGTAAATGTATAAAATTATCAACCTGCTGCAGGCTATTGATGAAAAGTTCTGCATTCATGCATAAATAGACGAATTTGCTGATGTCAGCGGAATCTTTTCTAAATTTGAAAATTCAAAACGTTTTAACTTTCAAACGATAACTTCAAATTAAGATTCGCTTTCACCAATAAATCCGTCTCGACGAGATCTTCAAAACTAGCACCCATGTTGATATGTTTCGATAAACTTTTTTTTGGCTAAAAGTTATCAACCATTTCTATTTGAATAATCAACCCTCCGTATTTAAGTGATCAACGGTAAATGTATAAAATTATCAACCTGGTGCAGGCTATTGAGGAAAAAGTTCTGCATGCATGCACAAATAGACGAATTTGCTGATGTCAGCGGAATCTTTTCCAAATTTGAAAATTCAAAACGTTTTAACTTTCAAACGACAACTCCAAATTAAGATTCGCTTTCACCAATAAATCCGTCTCGACGAGATCTTCAAAACTAGCACCAATGTTGATATGTTTCGAGAAACTATTTTTCGGTCTAAAAGTTATCAATCCTCTCTGTTTGAATAATCAACCCTCCGTACTTGAGTGATCAACGGTAAAATGATAAAATTATCAATCCCAAAGTTAATTTTATTTTAAACATTTTAGTGAATCTTTTTTAGTTTAGAAGCTATCAACCCGGTGTCCCGTTATTTATCAACAGTAAATATAAATAACTACCAACCCTAAAAATCTAATTTCATTTTGAATATTTTGGCGACTCGTTTTAGTTTACAAGTTATCAACCCGGTGCCCCGTTATTTATCAATGGTAATTATAAATAACTACAAACCCTAAAAAGTAATTCATTTAGAATATTTTAGCGTACATTTTTTATTTTACAAGCTATCAACCTGGTGCCTCGTTATTTATCAACGGTAAAAAAAAAATAATAACCCTAAAAATTATTTTATTTAGAATATTTTAGCGTCTCTCTTTTAGTTTACAAGCTATCAACCGGGTGACCCGCTATTTATCAATGGTAAATATAAATAAATATCAACCCTCAAAATTTAATTTAATTTAAAATATGTAGCGACTCTTTTTTGTTTACGAGTTATCAACCCGGTGCCCCAGTATTTATGAACGGTAAGTTAAAATACCTAGCAACCCTAAAAAATAAATTTTATTTAAAAAAAATTTAGCGACTTTTTTTTACAAGTTATCAATCCGGTGCCCCGGTATTTATCAACGGTAAATTTAAATACCTAGCAACCCTAAAAGTAAATTTTATTTGCAACTCAAATTTTATTTTTATCTTACAACTTAAAACACTACTTAATTTGAGTAGCAAGTGGTAGTTCATTTGAGTTGCAAGTGGATCCCCCACCCGTTATTTTCCCCCTAAAAACCACTAGCCCGAAAAAGGGAATTATAAAAATTAATCCAAAAAACATGAATTACCGTACAAAATAACAACAAAAATGGAATTGCAAAAAGAGAATTTTAACAAATAAATAATGGAACAAAAAAAGGGAATTGAAAAAGTTAGTCGAAATAATATAAAATTTGATACAAAGTAAGTACAAAGAAAAAATAAAGGGAATTGATAAAAGGGAATTGAAAAAAGAAATTATATAAAATAAGTCTTTCATAAAAAAATAATAGAGATGAAATGAAAAAAGGAATGAAAAAAAGCAACAAGTACGTACAGCCAAAAACATGGTCAGAATGCAATAATAAAAAAATCGAGTTGCATGTTGGGGTCATATGGCAGTGCATGTGAGATGTGATTAGTACATGCACGTGCACCGTCGATCTGTCTCCTCCTGGCAGCTTGCAGTAGTAATTAGCTAATCAACAGAGCACAAAACGACAAAAGCTAATTAAGGAAAGAAAGGGAATTGTATTCGTGCAAGCGCGAGCGCTCCGCGCTAGAGGAACCGAACGCTCGAGCGGTCGAACGCCACCCAGGGAATCTGTCTATATATAGGGTCTATCGATTGGAGGGAAAGTGTATAATAGCGGGAACAATCAAAAATTTCCCTCCGCTGGTTTTTAGTCTCAAAAACAAAATCAATAACCAGATTCGCGGGACAAAAGGAATTGGCATTTTTTGTGTGAAAAGGACCTCCGATCAATTGATCAAATTTGCAGAATATCCACCTCTAATAAAATAAAAATACGTCAAGATCCTGTAGAATAGGATGTAAATTTTATACAGTAATAACTGGAGGGAGTAAAAACTTTGCAAAAAGTATGCGAATATTTGCATATACCATGTAAACATTTAATTATAATTAAATAATATAGAGCACTGTTATTTCTCGGTATTCTCGGTGCACAAAGTAGTCACTGATGTAATACTTTGATTTTAGATGGTGGCGACATGGTCTTCCTTCTCGTGTCGACGGGGTTAGGCTTGATGCATGTCTTCTCACAAGCATACACTTGGTGGGGCCACACTTCATTTGGTTGGTGTCGTGCTGATGTGGCGTGTGGATCACTCAAATCTCTCTGTTGGTGACGGTCTATAAAAATATCTCAAATCCTTGCCTCGCCTGAATGCAGTCTATTTTAGGACAAAATTAAGAGAGGGCCACCGCCTCCACCAATTTTCGATTCAAAAGCCAAATTGGTTCTCGAAATTTCCTCCCAGGAGTGTGGTAACGGACACAACATGGTAACAATGTATCCGTGAGGTCAGGCGAACCACCATGCCTTACCATCCTGCTCATGATGCCTCTACAGGGAGCGGAATAGTGGATGGGTCTGGTCCCTTCCCCCGTATCGTCCGGACACTCTTCCGATGATGCGAAACGGTGACATGAGTACTCTAGCGGTCCGCATAAGACCGGTCTAATGTCACCTGGGAAGGGCAGGACATCTTGCCCATGCCGCCAAAGTTAGTGCAGTTGATAGTCATTGTGCATGAGCTATATATATGTCATTATGCCGTTGAGGATGATTTGGAGTGGTTTTGTGTCCGCCACCGAAACCTAAAAATAGGATGTCTCATATCCCCAGTGTTGTGTATCGACACGCGACTACTAATTTCCACTAGAAAATTTTCATCTTGGGAGATCTTCGTTCACAGAACCAGCGGACAACTAGTCTCAACGCCTGTGTAAGCCTGCAACACATTCCTACCAACACACAACTACATGTTACTATGTTAATATACTTGTAACATATTACTTACCACACATATGTATATGTTACTGCATCGATATCCCTGTAACACCTTTTCGGGCATGATACAATTTGTGTTACTGTCGGTCTTTGGCATACAAATGTTGTGTTACTGTAATTTTGCCTGTAACAAAATTTACTATGTGTTACATGGTTGTGTTACCAAAGCTATGTTGTGTTGTAGTGTCAGCCATATATGGCTCTATCGGAAAACCTGCGAGTTTTGCATCCTTCATCTCTGTCTGGCTGAAGTTTGCATTATCTACTGGCCCACCTTGGACCTAGCTTCTCCAGGACGGAGATCTCTTAAGATCGTGGTCATCGACATCTTTTTATCTAAGCTTTGCTTACAACACGTTGTCGAGGGATACAGAAGAATAATGGTGCTGAACTTTTTGAGAAACTTGTGCTTTTCAAAGTTGTTCTTGTAAGATCTGGTTTCAGATAATACAGCCTTAGGCCTTTTCCAAAAGAAAAGAAATAGTGGTTGAGTTTCTTCTAGGAAGATCAAGAGCATCTCCAGCCACGCTCCCCAAACAGCGTCCGGTAAAAGTGACATATCGGTTGTTTGGGGGACGTCACACCTTGGTGCCGCGCTTGGGAGGCGTCCCTCTCCAGCCGCGTTTCCCAAACCCGACCCCCAAACAATTTTCTATTGAAAATTAACGCTTTATTCATAATTTTGGAGATGCTTTGTCGCTTTTATATGAAAAAACATTGAAACGTCCTACGAAGAACATCCAAAAACCTTAAAAGACACCAATATAGGGCATACAAAAAACCTATACTAGAGGTTAGCCCTAGCCTTCTTTGCTGCCCGTCGTCGATGTCGTCGCCCTAACCGTTGTAGTAGTGGATACGGCAAGACTCTTTGTCATACAGCTTGATGCATGCTCATCTCGTAGTCGCATTGGTAGAAGAAGTTCAACAAGCAGCCGACCTCGACGTCGTGGTCGCGGGCGAACTTTTTCCAGCCGGTGAGGAGGTACATAATGCCTTCCCGTCGAACAAGACCTTCACGGTCCACCGATAGAAGTTACAGCCTGCTTCCCGCAGGTTCATCACGACCGACTCCCGGATGGTGAGAAATTCGGCGAACGCGTCCGAGAGCTTCTTCTTGCTGGAAGGGTCATCATTGATGAAGATGATAAACTCAAAGTACATGTTGCAGGGGCAATCCTCTTCCTCAGGCGACGACGAGCATCAAGCCCGACCGCCCCTGCCCCTGCCACATCGCCCGAGACCGCGGCCAGTTGAACCCGCCATGGAGCGCGTGTTGAGAAAGTTGAGTGGCGGCGGCTTGGCTTGTGGTTGTGTGGGAGGGGTGACGAGCGAGTACCCTGTTTTATACGCTGGAGGCAGGCGAGGGGGCGGTGGCGCGCATTAAAGTTGACACACAGGACAAAGCGCGACGAGACGTCTCGCTGATGCGCGTCTAAGGAAACTGCACCGTCACTACGTTGAAATTAAACTGTGTTCGTTAGAGGTAGGCGACGTATGCACGGCAACCCTATGTGGATGAAGATGCTGGCCCGCGAGTTTTCTTTCTATCCACCTTTCCCACAGCCTCACTTGTGTAGCGGGAGCGGGCGAGACGCTAAACACCGTACTGAGCCACGCCGGCCGAATCGAAAAGAGCTTTGGACGCGCGGTCAAACGTCCGACGCATGCTCTAAGATTTTCGATCTATGATTCCATGTAGGTCTTTTGCCGTGACGCCAAAACCGTCGGATGCCCTCCTTCTGGTGCAAGCGCTAACCAGCTCGGACTTCGATCGGGTGGAGAATGGAGCCATGTTTCGAGAAATTAGAAAGTTGCTTTCTTCTAGCTTTACCTTTGTTTTTATTAGTTTCTGCCCGATACTTTACCCTCCCGCAACCCAACCCTCCGCCCCCAACCCTAACCCTCCCGCACCCCGCCCTCCGCCGTCGCCGCCACCGGTAGCGCCGCCGGGGGCAAAGTCCCTTGGGGCGTGGCGGCGGCGGGGGCCCTTCCTCGTCGCCGCGTGCAGATCGGCGGCCGGATCCCCACCTCCTCGATGCTTGGCGGTGCAGACGCGCGTGGGATGGGCGACGGCGACGGCGACCCTCCTCCCGTCGGCTGTCCCCTGGCGGACCGGTCGGCGCGGGTGGGATGGGCGGCGCTGCGGTCTCCCTCTTCTCGTCGGCTTCCCGCAGCACTCCGGCAGGGGTTGGTGGTGGGCGGCGGCCGGACCCTCGGTCCGCGCCATGCCATCCACCCCCGCCTCTCGTTGGTGCGTGGAGGCGATCTCGGGCATCTTCCGCGACACGAGGGCGCCCGGGGTAGCAGCCTTGGGTTTGACGGAGGAGGTGGCCTCTTCTTCGCCGGAGAGGGTCGGCATGCGGTTGGTGGTGGTGGATTTTTTGATCTATCATCGCCAGCCGGCGGTGAGATGGAGGTGCATGGAAGCCGGCGATGGTGTCGCCGGTGGAGGGTTGGGTTGGCCAGCCCGGGATGGTCGCCGACGTGGGGGTCCGTCCTGAATAAAGGCGGCGGTCCTAGGGCCTCTCTTGCGTGAAGAGGAGGACCTACCGGAGGCATGGACTCGTGATCTGGCCGGAGGGTTGAGTTCCGGAAGGCTCCGCCGGTGAATGTAACAGTGCTTTGCCTGGAGTTTGCTGGACCAGAGGTATTCGGTCGTGCGCACCCATGCGTTTATTCCGACCGTTTGGTTCTGGAGGGAGCGGCGCGAAGCTCTTTTTCTGTGTTGACATCAAGTGACTATGGATCCATGATGAAAGTCGGAAGAAGAGAATTTCATGAAGGCCGGAGGGGAGGACTAGCTAAGGGAGGTTCAAGTCTCCGCGCTGTTGAGGGGCTTGCTTGGTGTCCGGGCTTCACAGCAGCGGTATGAAAGTGGGGGTGACAACACATGTGAAGCGCAGAGTCCTACCTTTCAGGGTGAAAATCCAAGGTCTGGCCTTAACTGGTTGTGGCAGTGTTATCACCAGATTTTGGCCAAATCGGGAGATGGGCCGTGCTTGAGATGGGCTTAGAGAATATACACGTGAAGCGTCTCTGAAGCGGCCTTGCACGAGAATTTTGGGCTAAATCGTCCGTGTATCTGTACATTATAGTATATTATGGTAGTTTAGAATTAAAAGATAGAGTTTAGCCCGTACACGGTTAGGTGTATTTCCAAAGATAGAAAGTCTACGGACTATAAATATGTATCTAGGGTTATTGAGAAAAGAGGACAATCACGTTCACAACAAACACAATCTAGGCGCATCGCCACCCCTTGTTTCGAGGGTTTCTTCCGGGTAAGCATCATGCTGCCTAGATCGCATCTTGCGATCTAGGCAGTATAGATTTATTCGTTATCTTGTGTTGCTCGTACTGAAGCCTTGTTGATGGAGAGTAACACTATTTATCGTAGGTGTTTTGGGGCTTGCATGGATGCTTTTCTTATACATATTTGCTTAGCTATGCCGTCCCTCGATATCTAGCTGCCCTTACACCTATCTTAGGTGTAAGGGCAGCACCTTGCTTGTTCTTTATTTAGTAGATCCGATCTATTATAGTTGCTCCTTGTCCTCCAAGGATTAGTTTGATATCCGTATGGTTAGGCCTTACGCTGGGGTTGAATGATCCGGTAGTGCGTAAGGTGTGGTTTGCCGTGCCTAGAAGGGATGCTCCGGGAATTGACTTAACGTTAGTTTTTAGGCCTCTTTTGGGAATAGTTTTCCATCATCTTTCGTATCTGCTAGGCTCAACTACGCGTAGGATGTTCCGGTTATGCGGTGAAAACCCTAAACTGTCGTAGATTGGTTTAGCTTTGTTTTGATCAAGCAGGATCCCCATGTCATCGTAAATCCAACGTGAATCATGGGGCAATCGGCTCCTCGAGCCGATCCACGAGGCAACTCGAGAGCCGATCGGGCTCGTATTTAATGTTTACGTGTCTACCATGCAGGAAGCTAATCGGAGCAATCCAACACCTCCCTGACCAGGTATAGGTCAGGTGGCACGCCCTTACGTTCGTCAGGACGTGTGCCAGAGCATTTGCGGGATGACGTCGAGGGACCGGGGCCCACCAGCAGTCTTGGCAGCCTCCCGGCTCTTCGTGTTGCTCGCCGGTGGGTTTTGGCAGGCAACACATTCTGGCACGCCCGGTGGGACACTCTGCAACAACCACGTCAACATCTGCAGCTGCGATGTCGGACGAACCAGTCAAGTACGAAGACCTGCCTGAAGAGCACAAGAAGAAGTATGATGAGCTCAAGGCTGTCTTTGAAGCCGGTCTCATCGGCTCTTTCGAGAAAACCCGCTCACATGGCATTAGGTTCAAAGGATTCACACCCGAAGGCGTACTCGAGGGACTAGATCTGTCTCTCCCTTCGGAGGAACGCACCAGAGCCCTGCGCCAGGAAGTTAACTATATGGTGGCTCATTCTCTACATCGTCATTCGGAGAGCCTGGTGAACGCCTTCGAGCGTGTTGCGCTTCGCGTGGTTCAGGAGATCATGAAGCATCAGTATTCTCCGTCAGGACCGGCCTTGGGGACTCACCAGGGGGAAATACCGCTCCACACCAAGTCGCAACTACCATTCACGTTTGCAGCTCCACAGCAACAAGGTTCACCGGCATACGTCGTCTACAAGGTTGGAGGTGATCCTGGCGATTACCAGTTCCTGTATGAGCCGCCCAAGGAGATCCCACATGGGTACGTGTGCACATACGTGCCGGACTGCAACAACTGGGCGCACACGAACCAGATTACAGCAGGAGGGATTGCTGGAGCAGGAGGGAGTTCTGGAGCAGATGTTGAGAAACAGGCGTGGCTAGCTAAATATGCCACCGGAACGAGTCATGAAAGCTCAACCCCTACAGCTCATACCGTGGACCAGATCAGTGCAATCTTGAGAGACCAGTTCGGTATCCTGCCAAAGAAGAGAACAATCGGCTATTCCAAGCCGTATCCCAACGAGTTTGACCTGATCCCGCTGCCGCCCAAGTATCGGCTCCCTGACTTCACAAAATTCAGTGGAGCAGAAGGGTCTAGCTCAGTTGAGCAGGTGAGCCGATATTTGGCACAGTTGGGCATGGTTTCAGCATCAGACCAGCTGCGCGTAAGGTTCTTTGCGTAATCTCTCACGGGTCCAGCCTTTGTGTGGTACACCTCGTTGCCACCAGATTCAGTTCGGACGTGGAAGCAGCTGGAAGGGCAGTTTCACATACAATATCACTCAGAAGCTACCGAAGCTGGCATTGCCGATCTGACGCAGGTGTGGCAAAGACGGGGAGAAACGGTGTCTGAGTACATTCAACGTTTCAGAACTGTCAAGAACCGATGTTATTCGGTTCGTTTATCTGAGAAAGAAGCAGTCGAGCTGGCGGTGGCAGGCCTCGCAGTGCCACTCAAGGATCTGACTTTCCAAGTGGAGTACAATTCACTGGCGCATATGGTCCAGAAACTGACATCGTATGAGCAGCGCCACCCAGAATTGTACCAAGACAAGTTCAAGCGCCCGATAGGCCTGGTCGAGGCAGAAGAAGTTGAAGACCCTGCAGAAGATCAGGAAGTCGCCGTAGCTGAATGGACTCGGGTAGCAGCACCCGTGTCCTGCAAATGGGTGAAGCAACCAGGGCCTGCAAAAGGGTTTGACTTTGATTTAAGCAAAACTGAGCAGATTTTTGATTTGCTGCTGAAGGGAAAACAGCTGAAGTTACCTGAAGGCCATAAAATCCCTGCGGCGCAAGAGTTGAACGGGAGACCATACTGCAAATGGCATCACACGTTCACCCACGCCACCAATGACTGCAAAGTATTGCGCGGACAGATTCAACTGGCGATAGAACAAGGCCGATTAATCTTCGGTCAGTTTGCCATGAAAGTGGACACGCAGCCGTTCCCTGGCGTCAACCTGGTGGAACTCAACCATGCCACGAAGCGGCAGCCAGGTTTCTCGTTCGATATCAACATGGCAGGGCTTGTGAACCGCCATGGCAAGGATAAAGCGTAGCGGTCACTCACGTGGCCAGGATAAAGAGGAGGCCGATCCACGCGACCGGCCCCAATATGATGATAGACGGTACCTGACCGAGGAAGAAGTGAGAAGCGTGCGGTATCAACGACCACTCTCCGCACATCTCCTTAACAAATATGAGCATCAGGATGACCGACGTCGGCGATATGACATGGATGATGAAAGATATCGTCGGTCTGATGCAGACAACAGGAAGTATCGTCGATATGATAGTGACGACGAAAGATATGAGCGTCACGCCAAGGGGAGGTCAAGAGAGCAGGAAGACGTGGACAGACACCGGGATTGTCCTTTCTTTAAGCACTGCTGGGACTCAGGAATGAGCCGATTGCCTACGATCGACAACTGCCGTAATGTAGACAGCAGAGGAAGGGAACAAATGAAGTTTCAGTGTTCAAGCGTCTAGGGCCCCTCCCACATCAGAGCAGACGAGCTGAGTCATCTCGAGATGAAGATTTCGAGGAGTCAGAAGATGAGGAAGAAGATAGATACCACCGGCCAAGGTGGTGCCCGATGGACTCAGCCATTCTCAGAAACGTAGGGTGCAGCGGCTACGAAACTTGGAAGAAGCCGAGGCGCAGTACCTGTACACGTTGAGGAAAGCACGGCCCGATCTGGCCGCAAAAATTCAGCAAACGTTGAAGACGGAGACGCGCCCGCCAAAGAAAGTGTGGCGCCCCAAGCAGACAAAAGCCGATGCAGAGGCATCGGCTGATACAAACATGGTGTTCATACTCCCGTCAGAGTTTGCTCCAAAAGACGAGGAAGTGTCAGTAGCACAGTTTGACTGCGGCCCACGGCCAGTCATCTTTGAGAAGCCACGAGAGAGGAGCTACAGGCATTTGAAAGCTCTATACCTGAAAGGTTACATCAATGGGTATCCTGTCAGCAAGATGTTGGTTGACACGGGAGCAGCAGTCAACATAATGCCATACTCCATGCTGCGACGTTTGGGACGCTCTAACGAAGATCTGATCAAGACCAACGTCACATTAAGCGATTTCAACGGCCAAGCGTCAGAAGCACAAGGTGTTCTGAACGTAGATTTAACCGTGGGCCGAAAGACCATCCCTACATCGTTCTTCATCGTCGACAGCAAAAGCACTTACGCTGTCCTGCTAGGAAGGGATTAGATTCACGCTAACTGTTGCATTCCATCCACAATGCACCAATGCATCATACAATGGGATGGAGATGACGTAGAAGTCGTCCATGCAGATGACTCGATAGAGATCTCACTAGCAGGCATGAATATTTGGGATGCAGACGACCAAGAGCCACTCTCTGGAATCAGTTTGGACGGCTGTGAGCGCATCGAAGCTTCAAAAAACGGGGTGAGGCTGGTCTTATCCACCGGCCTGACGGAGTAGCAAGAACAGAATCAGTAGACGTACGTGGCAAGGCCGATCCCTGCGATCGGCCCCAAAAAATAAAAAGCAATGAGCTCACCTCACGTATGTCACGTAGTCATAGTAGAACACCAATAAATTGTAAACCCTCATTGAGCATTGCAATGATAAAGGAGGCCGATTCCAGCAATCGGCCAAAATTATCCTCAACATACATCTTGCCTATGTTCAGCATTGATCTAGCAGGCGACGGAAAGCTAGGACACGGGTTTACATCAGCTGATGAGCTAGAAGAGATTGACATTGGTCCTGGGGATAAGCCACGACCAACATTTATCAGCAAAAAGTTAGATCCACATCTGAGGGGCCTGATGATAGCTTTGCTGAAAGAGTACCCAAATTGTTTTGCATGGGATTATACAGAGATGCATGGGTTAGACAGGAGCATCATTGAGCATCGGCTCCCTCTGAAGAAAGGATTTCGGCCGTTCCAACAGCGAGCACGACAGATGAAGGCCGAAATTTTAGTAGAAGTCAAGAAAGAGATCGAGAAAATTTTGAACGCCGGGTACATCAGGCCATGCAGGTATGCTGAGTGGATTTCCAATGTCGTACCTGTGGAGAAAAAGGATGGCCGATGGCGCGTCGCCATAGATTTTCGGAATCTCAATAGTGCCACTCCAAAGGATGAATACCCAATGCCAGTAGCAGAGACATTGATCAATGCAGCTGTTGGTCATAAAGTTTTGAGTTTCATGGATGGCAATGCCGGCTACAACCAAATTTTTATGGCCCCAGACGATATACACAAGACTGCATTCAGAGTACCAGGCTCGGTAGGCTTGTTTGAATATGTGGTCATGACATTTGGACTGAAAAATGCCGGCGCAACGTACCAAAGAGCCATGAATTACATCTTTCATGATCTGATTGGCAAGTTGGTGGAGATTTATATCGATGACGTGGTGGTTAAGTCGGTCTCAGTGGAAGGACACTTGAAAGATTTGCGAGACGTCCTCGACCGAACTAGGAAGTTCGGACTAAGAATGAATCCAAAGAAGTGCGCTTTTGGTGTAACGGGCGGTCAATTCCTGGGTTTCTTGGTTCATGAACGTGGAATTGAGATCGGCCTGAAAAGTCAAGAGGCAGTGCGAACGATGAAGCCACTGATGCGTGTAGTTGACACGTCCGTTGGGAACCCCAAGAGGAAGGTGTGATGCGCACAGCGGCAAGTTTCCCTCAGTAAGAAACCAAGGTTTAATCGAACCAGTAGGAGTCAAGAAGCACGTTGAAGGTTGATGGCGGCGGGATGTAGTGCGGCGCAACACCGGAGATTCCGGCGCCAACGTGGAACCTGCACAACACAACCAAAGTACTTTGCCCCAACGAAACAGTGAGGTTGTCAATCTCACCGAGCTTGCTGTAACAAAGGATTAACCGTATTGTGTGGAAGATGATTGTTTGCGAAAAACGATAAAACAAGTATTGCGATAGATTGTATTTCGAGTAAAGAGAATTGGACCGGGGTCCACGAGTTCACTAGAGGTGTCTCTCCCATAAGATAAAAGCATGTTGGGTGAACAAATTACAGTCGGGCAATTGACAAATAGAGAGAGCATAACAATGCACATACATGTCATGATAAATACAGTGAGATTTAATTGGGCATTACGACAAAGTACATAGACCGCTATCCAGCATGCATCTATGCCTAAAAAGTCCACCTTCGAGGTTATCATCCGAACCCCCTCCGGTATTAAGTTGAAAACAACGAGACAATTGCATTAAGTATTGCGCGTAATGTAATCAATAACTACATCCTTAGACATAGCATCAATGTTTTATCCCTAGTGGCAACAGCACATCCATAATCTTAGAACTTTCTGTCACTATCCCAGATTCACGGAGACATGAACCCACTATCGAGCATAAATACTCCCTCTTGGAGTTACTAGCATCAACTTGGCCAGCGCCTCTACTAATAACGGAGAGCATGCAAGATCATAAACAACACATAGACAATAACTTGATAATTAACATAACATAGTATTCTCTATCCATCGGATCCCGACAAACACAACATATAGTATTACAGATAGATGATCTTGATCATGTTAGGCAGCTCACAAGATCCAACAATGAAGCACAATGAGGAGAAGACAACCATCTAGCTACTGCTATGGACCCATAGTCCAGGGGTGAACTACTCACTCATCACTCCGGAGGCGACCATGGCGGTGAAGAGTCCTCCGGGAGATGAATCCCCTCTCCGGCAGGGTGCCGGAGGAGATCTCCAGAATCCCCCGAGATGGGATTGGCGGCGGCGGCGTCTCAGTAAGGTTTTCCGTATCGTGGCTCTCGGTACTGGGGGTTTCGCGATGGAGGCTTTAAGTAGGCGGAAGGGTAGGTCAGGGGGCCACACGAGGGCCCCACACTACAGGCCGGCGCGGCCAGGGCTTGGGCCGCGCCGCCCTGTAGTCTGGCCACCTCGTGGCCCCACTTCGTTGACTCTTCGGTCTTCTGGAAGCTTCGTGGCAAAATAGGACCCCGGGCGTTGATTTCGTCCAATTCGAGAATATTTCGTTACTAGGATTTACGAAACCAAAAACAGCGAGAAAACGAGCAAGCGGCACTTCGGCATCTTGTTAATAGGTTAGTTCCGAGAAAATGCACGAATATGACATAAAGTGTGCATAAAACATGTAGATATCATCAATAATGTGGCATGGAACACAAGAAATTATCGATACGTCGGAGACGTATCGGCATCCCCAAGCTTAGTTACTGCTCGTCCCGAGCGAGGTAAAACGATAACAAAGATAATTTACGGAGTGACATGCCATCATAACCTTGATCATACTATTTGTAAACATATGTAATGAATGCAGCGATCAAAACAATGGTAATGACATGAGTAAACAAGTGAATCATAAAGCAAAGACTTTTCATGAATAGTACTTCAAGACAAGCATCAATAAGTCTTGCATAAGAGTTAACTCATAAAGCAATAAATCAAAGTAAAGGTATTGAAGCAACACAAAGGAAGATTAAGTTTCAGCGGTTGCTTTCAACTTGTAACATGTATATCTCATGGATAATTGTCAACATAGAGTAATATAATAAGTGCAATATGCAAGTATGTAGGAATCAATGCACAGTTCACACAAGTGTTTGCTTCTTGAGGTGGAAAGAGATAGGTGAACTGACTCAACAATAAAAGTAAAAAAGAATGGTCCTTCAAAGAGGAAAGCATCGATTGCTATATTTGTGCTAGAGCTTTTATTTTGAAAACATGAAACAATTTTGTCAACGGTAGTAATAAAGCATACGAGTTATGTAAATTATATCTTACAAGTTGCAAGCCTCATGCATAGTATACTAATAGTGCCCGCACCTTGTCCTAATTAGCTTGGACTACCGGATCATCACAATACACATGTTTTAACCAAGTGTCACAAAGGGGTACCTCCATGCCGCTCTGTACAAAGGTCTAAGGAGAAAGCTCGCATTTTGGATTTCTCGCTTTTGATTATTCTCAACTTAGACATCCATACCGGGACAACATGGACAACAAATAATGGACTCCTCTTAAATGCATAAGCATGTGGCAACAATTATTATTCTCATATGAGATTCAGGATATATGTCCAAAACTGAAACTTCCACCATGAATCATGGCTTTAGTTAGCGGCCCAATGTTCTTCTCTAACAATATGTATGCTCCAACCATAAGGTGGTAGATCGCTCTTACTTCAGACAAGACGAACATGCATAGCAACTCACATGATATTCAACAAAGAATAGTTGATGGCATCCCCAGAAACATGGTTATCGCACAACAAGCAACTTAATAAGAGATAAAGTGCATAAGTACATATTCAATACCACAATAGTTTTTAAGCTATTTGTCCCATGAGCTATATATTGCAAAGGTGAATGATGGAATTTTAAAGGTAGCACTCAAGCAATTTACTTTGGAATGGCGGAGAAATACCATGTAGTAGGTAGGTATGGTGGACACAAATGGCATAGTGGTTGGCTCAAGGATTTTGGATGCATGAGAAGTATTCCCTCTCGATACAAGGTTTAGGCTAGCAAGGTTATTTGAAACAAACACAAGGATGAACCGGTGCAGCAAAACTCACATAAAAGACATATTGAAAACATTATAAGACTCTACACCGTCTTCCTTGTTGTTCAAAACTCAATACTAGATATTATCTAGACCTTAGAGAGACCAAATATGCAAACCAAATTTTAGCATGCTCTATGTATTTCTTCATTAATGGGTGCAAAGCATATGATGCAAGAGCTTAAACATGAGCACAACAATTGCCAAGTATCACATTATCCAAGACATTATAGCAATTTACTACATGTATCATTTTCCAATTCCAACCATATAACAATTTAACGAAGAAGAAACTTCGCCATGAATATTATGAGTAAAGCCTAAGGACATACTTGTCCATATGCAACAGCGGAGCGTGTCTCTCTCCCATACAGTGAATGATAGGATCCATTTATTCAAACAAAAACAAAAACAAAAACAAACCGACGCTCCAAGCAAAGCACATAAGATGTGACGGAATAAAAATATAGTTTCAGGGGAGGAACTCGATAATGTTGTCGATGAAGAAGGGGATGCCTTGGGCATCCCCAAGCTTAAACGCTTGAGTCTTCTTAGAATATGCAGGGGTGAACCACCGGGGCATCCCCAAGCTTAGAGCTTTCACTCTCCTTGATCATATTGCATCATACTCCTCTCTTGATCCTTGAAAACTTCCTCCACACCAAACTCGAAACAACTCATTAGAGGGTTAGTGCACAATAAAAATTAACATGTTCAGAGGTGACACAACCATTCTTAACACTTCTGGACATTGCATAAAGCTACTGGACATTTAATGGATCAAAGAAATTCATCCAACATAGCAAAAGAGGCAATGCGAAATAAAAGGCAGAATCTGTCGAAACAGAATAGTTCGTAAAGACGAATTTTAAAATGGCACCAGACTTGCTCAAATGAAAATTCCCAAATTGAATGAAAGTTGCGTACATATCTGAGGATCACGCACGTAAATTGGCTTAATTTTCTGAGCTACCTACAGGGAGGCAGGTCGAAATTCGTGACAGCAAAGAAATCTGAAACTGCGCAGTAATCCAAATCTAGTATTGACTTTACTATCAAAGACTTTACTTGGCACAACAAAACACTAAACTAAGATAAGGAGAGGTCGCTACAGTAGTAAACAACTTCCAAGACACAAAATAAAAACCAAGTACTGTAGTAAAAAAAACATGGGTTGTCTCCCATAAGCGCTTTTCTTTAACGCCTTTCAGCTAGGCGCAGAAAGTGTAAATCAAGTAACATCAAGAGACGAAGCATCAACATCATAATTTGTTCTAATAATAGAATCATAAGGCAACTTCATTCTCTTTCTAGGGAAGTGTTCCATACCTTTCTTGAGAGGAAATTGATATTTAATATTACCTTCCTTCATATCAATAGTAGCACCAACGGTTCGAAGAAAAGGTCTTCCCAATATAATGGGGCAAGATGCATTGCATTCAATATCCAAGACAACAAAATCAACGGGGACAAGGTTATTGTTAACCATAATATGAACATTATCAACTCTCCCCAAAGGTTTCTTTGTAGAATGATCAGCAAGATTAACATCCAAATAACAATTTTTCAGCAGTGGCAAGTCAAGCATATCATAGATTTTCTTAGGCATAACGGAAATACTTGCACCAAGATCACATTAAGCATTACAATAAAAATCATTGACCCTCATTTTAATGATGGGTTCCCAACCATCCTCTAGCTTTCTAGGAATAGAAGTTTCAAGTTTTAGTTTCTCTTCTCGAGCTTTTATGAGAGCATTTGTAATATGTTTTGTGAAAGCCAAATTTATAGCACTAGCATTAGGACTTTTAGCAAGTTTTTGTAAGAACTTTATAACTTCAGAGATGTGGCAATCATCAAAATCTAAATCATTATGAGCTACAGCAATGGGATCATCATCCCCAAGGTTGGAAAAAATTTCAGCAGTTTTATCACAAGCAGTTTCAGCAGTTTTAGCAATTTCAGGTAATTTTGCGCGCTTTGCACTAGGAGTAGAAACATTACCAACACCAATTATTTTACCATTGATAGTAGGAGGTGCAGCAACTTGTGTAGAATTAACATTACTTGTGGTGGTAATAGTCCAAACTTTAGCTACATTTTTCTCTTTAGCTAGTTTTTCATTTTCTTCTCTATCCCACCTAGCACGCAATTCAGCCATTAATCTTATATTCTCATTAATTCTAACTTGGATGGCATTTGCTAAAGTAACAATTTTATTTTCAATATCCCTATTAGGCATAACTTTCGATTTCAAAAGATCAACATCAGAGGCAAGTTTATCAACTCTAGAAGCGAGAATATCAATTTTATTGAGCTTTTCCTCGACAGATTTGTTAAAGGCAGTTTGTGTACTAATAAATTATTTAAGCATAGCTTCAAGTCCAGGGGGTGTGTTCCTATTATTATTGTAAGAATTCCCATAAGAATTAGCATAACCGTTACCATTATTATAAGGATATGGCCTATAGTTATTACTAGAATTGTTCCGATAAGCATTGTTGTTGAAATTATTATTTTTAATGAAGTTTACATCAACATGTTCTTCTTGAGCAACCAATGAAGCTAACGGAACATTATTAGGATCAACATTAGTCCTATCATTCACAAGCATAGACATAATAGCATCAATCTTATCATTCAAGGAAGAGGATTCTTCAACAGAATTTACCTTCTTACCTTGTGGAGCTCTTTCCGTGTGCCATTCAGAGTAATTAATCATCATATTATCAAGGAGCTTTGTTGCTTCACCAAGAGTGATGGACATAAAGGTACCTCTAGCAGCTGAATCCAATAAATTCCGCGAAGAAAAATTTAGTCCTGCATAGAAGGTTTGGATGATCATCCAAGTAGTCAGTCCATGGGTTGGGCAATTTTTAACCAGAGATTTCATTCTTTCCCATGCTTGTGCAACATGTTCAGTATCTAATTGTTTAAAATTCATTATGCTACTCCTCAAAGATATAATTTTAGCAGGGGGATAATATCTACCAATAAAATCATCCTTGCATTTAGTCCATGAATCAATACTATTCTTAGGCAGAGATAGCAACCAATCTTTAGCTCTTCCTCTTAATGAGAAAGGGAACAATTTTAATTTTATAATGTCACCATCTACATCTTTATACTTTTGCATTTCACATAGTTCAACAAAATTATTAAGATGGGCAGCAGCATCATGAGAACTAACACCAGAAAATTGCTCTCTCATAACAAGATTCAGTAAAGCGGGTTTAATTTCAAAGAATTCTGCTGTAGTAGCAGGTGGAGCAATAGGTGTGCATAAGAAATCATTATTATTTGTGGTTGTGAAGTCACACAACTTAGTATTTTCAGGAGTACCCATTTTAGCAGTAGTAAATAAAGCAAACTAGATAAAGTAAATGCAAGTAACTATTTTTTTTTGTGTTTTTGATATAGTAAACAAGATAGCAAATAAAGTAAAACTAGCAACTAATTTTTTTTGTATTTTGATTTAGTGCAACAAACAAAGTAGTAAATAAAACTAAGCAAGACAAAAACAAAGTAAAGAGATTGAGAAGTGGAGACTCCCCTTGTAGCGTGTCTTGATCTCCCCGGCAACGGCGCCAGAAATTTGCTTGATGCGTGTAGTTGACACGTCCGTTGGGAACCCCAAGAGGAAGGTGTGATGCGCACAGCGGCAAGTTTCCCTTAGTAAGAAACCAAGGTTTAATCGAACCAGTAGGAGTCAAGAAGCACGTTGAAGGTTGATGGCGGCGGGATGTAGTGCGGCGCAACACCAGAGATTCCGGCGCCAACGTGGAACCCGCACAACACAACCAAAGTACTTTGCCCCAACGAAACAGTGAGGTTGTCAATCTCACCGGCTTGCTGTAACAAAGGATTAACCGTATTGTGTGGAAGATGATTGTTTGCAGAAAACGATGAAACAAGTATTGCGATGAGATTGTATTTCGATAAAGAGAATTGGACCGGGGTCCACAGTTCACTAGAGGTGTCTCTCCCATAAGATAAAAGCATGTTGGGTGAACAAATTACAGTCGGGCAATTGACAAATAGAGAGAGCATAACAATGCACATACATGTCATGATAAATACAGGTGAGATTTAATTGGGCATTACGACAAAGTACATAGACCGCTATCCGAGCATGCATCTATGCCTAAAAAGTCCACCTTCGAGGTTATCATCCGAACCCCTCCAGTATTAAGTTGAAAACAACGAGACAATTGCATTAAGTATTGCGCGTAATGTAATCAATAACTACATCCTTAGACATAGCATCAATGTTTTATCCCTAGTGGCAACAAGACATCCATAATCTTCGAACTTTCTGTCACTCGTCCCGCATTCACGGAGACATGAACCCACTATCGAGCATAAATACTCCCTCTTGGAGTTACTAGCATCAACTTGGCCAGAGCCTCTACTAATAACGGAGAGCATGCAAGATCATAAACAACACATAGACAATAACTTGATAATTAACATAACATAGTATTCTCTATCCATCGGATCCCGACAAACACAACATATAGTATTACAGATAGATGATCTTGATCATGTTAGGCAGCTCACAAGATCCAACAATGAAGCACAATGAGGAGAAGACAACCATCTAGCTACTCGCTATGGACCCATAGTCCAGGGGTGAACTACTCACTCATCACTCCGGAGGCGACCATGGCGGTGAAGAGTCCTCCGGGAGATGAATCCCCTCTCCGGCAGGGTGCCGGAGGAGATCTCCAGAATCCCCCGAGAAGGGATTGGTGGCGGCGGCGTCTCAGTAAGGTTTTCTGTATCGTGGCTCTCGGTACTGGGGGTTTCGCGACGGAGGCTTTAAGTAGGCGGAAGGGTAGGTCAGGGGGCCACACGAGGGCCGCACACTATAGGCCGGCGCGGCCAGGGCTTGGGCCGCGCCGCCCTGTAGTCTGGCCACCTCGTGGCCCCACTTCGTTGACTCTTCGGTCTTCTGGAAGCTTCGTGGCAAAATAGGACCCTGGGCGTTGATTTCGTCCAATTCCGAGAATATTTCGTTACTAGGATTTCTGAAACCAAAAACAGCAGAAAACGAGCAATCGGCACTTCGGCATCTTGTTAATAGGTTAGTTCCAGAAAATGCACGAATATGACATAAAGTGTGCATAAAACATGTAGATATCATCAATAATGTGGCATGGAACAAAAGAAATTATCGATACGTCGGAGACGTATCAGCCACCTACCACGAAGAAGGAACTCCAGTGTCTCATCGGCAAAATCAATTTCGTTAGAAGGTTTATCTCCAACCTGTCAGGACGAATCGAGCCGTTCATGGGATTGGTTAAAATCAAGTTTGATGAGGAGTTTCGCTGGGGGGCAGAGCAACAACGAGCATTTGATGAGATCAAGGAGTACCTAACAAAGCCACCTGTGTTGGCTCCGCCTCAGCAGGACATGCCATTCTACATTTATTTGTCAGTAGCTGACACCTCCATCGCGTCAGTGGTGGTGCAGGTATATGATGGTCTGGAGAAGGTGGTTTTCTACCTCAGCAGAAGGATGTTGGATGCAGAAACGAGGTACCCTGAGATCGAGAAGTTGTGCCTCTGTTTGTTTTTTCACATGCACCAAGCTTCGACGACATCTTGTCGTCGGCGGAAATCATCGTCATATGCAAATCGGATGTCATCAAGCATATGCTCGTCGGCTCCTATGTTGAAAGGCCGACTCGGTAAGTGGATGTTTGCATTATCGGAATTTGATATCCGGTATCGGCCTGCGAAAGCGATCAAGGGACGAGCGTTGGCCGATCTTATTGCTGAACGAATAAACACGGATGTAGCAAGCACCGTCCGTGCGTGCATGGGCCATGTTCTTCGATGGATCGGTCTGTGAGGATGGTTGCGGCATCGGCGTTCTACTCGTGTCGCCTCGGGGGGCAACATATTCCTTCTCCATCAGGTTACCTACCCCTTGCACCAACAATGTTGCTGAATATGAAGCCATCTGCAAGGGAATGGAATTGCTATTGGAAGCCGGGGTAGAAGCGGTAGAGATTTTTGGAGATTCCAAATTGGTGATTTCTCAACTCACGGAGGAATACAAATGTGAGAGCGAGTCGCTCTTCCCATTATGGATGCAATGCCGTGAGCTGATGGCACAGTTCAGGTATATAAATTTCAATTGGATCCCAAGATCGCAGAATACCGAGGCAAACGATCTCGCACAGATGGCATCAGGATACCAGGACGCAGCAGATGGGACCGATGTTCAAGTGCAGTTCATGGAGCCAGATGACTGGAGAGCCGATATTTTCAATTACTTGAAAGATTCGGCTCGGGGGGCACCTAAACGGATAAGATACAAGGCCATGAAGTACGTCCTGATTGGGGATGACATGTTTTACAGGGCCTTGGAAGGGTTACTTCTCAAATGTTTGGGACCAGCCGAGTCCAATCGGCTCTTGCATGAGGTGCATGAAGGTGCCTGTGGAACTCACCAATCGGCTCATAAGATGAAATGGCTGATCAGGCGATCGAGATTTTATCGGCCCACCATGCTCGAAGATTGTTTCAAGTACTATAAAGGGTGTCAAGCATGTCAGAAGTTTGGGAGCATTCAGGTGGTACCCGCATCAGCAATGAATCCCATCATCAAACCTTGGCCATTCCGAGGTTGGGGCATGGATATGATCGGCAAGATTCATCCTGCATCGAGCAAAGGCCATGAATGGGTTCTGGCCATTACAGCATTACTTCACTAAATGGGTGGAGGCCGTCCCTATGAAGTCGGTAGCATCGAAAGATGTCATCAGTTTCGTGTTGGAGCATGTCATTCATAGATTCGGGATTCCCCAGACTATCACGACCGATGGAGGTTCGATCTTCGTTTCTAAGGAGTTTAGAAAGTTCTGCGAAGATATGGGAATCAAGCTGATCCGATCATCTCCGTACTATGCTCAAGCAAATGGGCAGGCTGAAGCGTCCAACAAGAGTCTGATCAAGCTGATTAAGAGGAAAATCGACGAGCATCCTAGACGTTGGCACGAGGTATTGTCAGAAGCGATGTGGGCTTATCGCATGTCGTGTCACGGAGCAATAAAAACCTCGCCATATCATCCGGTCTATGGACAAGAAGCCGTGTTGCCCCGGGAAATCAAGGCTGGGTCGAGACGGATTATGTTTCAGAATGATTTAACTACTGAAGAATATGCAGCCCTGATGAGTGACAACATTGAGGATGTAACGGAACTCAGACTATGGTCGCTTGATAAAATCAAGGAGAATAAAGCCAAGGTGGCTCGCGCGTATAATAAGAAGGTGAAACCAAAGGAGTTCCAAGTTGGTGATCTGGTATGGGAAGTTGTACTGCCGTTGGGGACTAAGGATAAAGTATATGGTAAATGGTCTCCAAATTGGCACGACCCGTACAAAGTCGACCAGGTTTTGAAGGGTAATGCATACATGCTCGAGCAGTTGGATGGTGTGAAGTTCCCAGTGGCTGTCAATGGCCAGCATCTCAAGAAGTATTTCCCAAGTATGTGGGATGATGGGCGAGTAAAATATGGAGGCCGATGCACGAAATCGGCCGATAAATTTTTTTGGGAAACAGCCGATGCACAGACATCGAATTTAGAATAAAACAGCCGATGCACGGACATCGACTTGAGAACAAAACAGCCGATGCATAGCCATCGACTTTAGAGTTACAAAATATTATGGTCAGATATCAAGATACAGTCTGAATTCGAGGAGTTTGCTCGGATATCTGTCTAATTTGGTATTTTGAGTTTGGCCTTATGGGTGTTTGATGGTGAAAGACCGATACGTTGCTATCGGTTCTTGGTGCGTTGACTTGTTTTGACAATTGGGAGATTTGAAATTGAACAATTGAAGAATCAAATTGGAAGAACTGTTTTCATTGATTCAAAAAGGGATTTCTTACAAGGAAGAGCCGATGGCTCTCAAAAGGATCATCCGATGCTTAATGCACTACCACTACTTCCTAATCTACGGGCCGTCGCTGCCCTCGTCGTCGCCGTCGTAGCTGCCGTCGGCGCTGCTGCCGGCGGGCTCCTCGTCGCTGCTGATGAAGCCGCCGGCAGGGGCTTCATCCTCCTCGTCGTCGTCATCGTCGTCGTCGTCCGACCCGGCGCGGAAGCGCTTGGTCGGTGGGTACCCCGTGGAGGAGGAGTCCTCCTCCGTCTCCTCCGCCTCCTCGTCCTCCTCGTCGGAGGAGAGGTCCGCTTCCCATGAGAAGAGGTCGTCGTCGCTCGCAGCCTCCAGCTCCCTGTCGACGAGGAACCGGAGGTCTTCTTCCCCGTCGGTGAAGGGCTCGTCGTCCTCCGACTCGATGGAGGAGTCCCAATCTCGTGCGTCCCAGTACTCGGGGGCGAGGGCCTCGTAGATTGCCATCAGGTTGACCTCCGGCTCTAGCTCGCTGGAGGAGTCGAAGGAAAGGCCGGAAAAGGCAGAGGAGGAAGAGGAAGCCATAGATGCAGAGAAGGGTTTTTTGCCGATGGCTAGTACGGAGCAGGGGAATGAGGAGATGAACTGCTCAATGCGGTTAAATAAAAGGGGATATAGTGGGAATTTAATGCTTGAGCAGTTTTCGAGGATGCGGTGCCAAAACTGTCAATCGTGCAGAAGTTGAGAAGACAGGGTATCATGATGGAAAGATACTGAAGTGGTTCTGCTCTGCCACGACATGACCCTACGAAGAAAAAACAGAGTGGTTTTGAAATTATCATTGCCAAAACCAGGGGGCATGTGTTATCACCAGATTTTGGCCAAATCAGGAGATGGGCCGTGCTTGAGATGGGCTTAGAGAATATACACGTGAAGCGTCTCTGAAGCGGCCTTGCACGAGAATTTGGGCTAAATCGCCCGTGTATCTGTACATTATAGTATATTATGGTAGTTTAGAATTAAAAGATAGAGTTTAGCCCGTACACGGTTAGGTGTATTTCCAAAGATAGAAAGTCTACGGACTATAAATATGTATCTAGGGTTATTGAGAAAAGAGGACAATCACGTTCACAACAAACACAATCTAGGCGCATCGCCACCCCTTGTTTCGAGGGTTTCTTCCGGGTAAGCATCATGCTGCCTAGATCGCATCTTGCGATCTAGGCAGTATATGTTTATTCGTTATCTTGTGTTGCTCGTACTGAAGCCTTGTTGATGGCGAGTAAAACTATTTATCGTAGGTGTTTTGGGGCTTGCATGGATGCTTTTCTTATACATATTTGCTTAGCTATGCCGTCCCTCGATATCTAGCTGCCCTTACACCTATCTTAGGTGTAAGGGCAGCACCTTGCTTGTTCTTTATTTAGTAGATCCGATCTGTTATAGTTGCTCCTTGTCCTCCAAGGATTAGTTTGATATCCGTATGGTTAGGCCTTACGCTGGGGTTGAATGATCCGGTAGTGCGTAAGATGTGGTTTGCCGTGCCTAGAAGGGATGCTCCGGGAATTGACTTAACGTTGGTTTTTAGGCCTCTTTTGGGAATAGTTTTCCATCATCTTTCGTATCTGCTAGGCTCAACTACGCGTAGGATGTTCCGGTTATGCGGTGAAAACCCTAAACTGTCGTAGATTGGTTTAGCTTTGTTTTGATCAAGCAGGATCCCCATGTCATCGTAAATCCAACGTGAATCATGGGGCAATCGGCTCCTCGAGCCGATCCACAGGGCAACCTGAGAGCCGATCGGGCTCGTATTTAATGTTTACGTGTCTACCATGCAGGAAGCTAATCGGAGCAATCCAACACCTCCCTGACCAGGTATAGGTCAGGTGGCACGCCCTAGCTTACGACCGTCAAGACGTGTGCCAGAGCATTTGCGGGATGACATCGAGGGACCAGGGCCCACCAGCAGTCTTGGCAGCCTCCCGGCTCTTCGTGTTGCTCGCCGCTGCTCGCCGGTGGGTTTTGACAGGCAACATGCAGTGACCTTGGTGGAGGCATTGTTTTGAGAGTGGGGACTATCTTCAGGGTGAAAACCTAAGATCTTTGATCGGACGACGACGGTGTTGGAGCACTGTTTCCTTCTTGGAGGCGTCGTTTTTTGGAGAGTCTGCAATTCAGGTGTTGTCATGGTGGTGGATGTATTGCTGTTGTTAGGTCCGTGATACTGTAGCAGGACTTTTATTTCTTAGTTTCTTTTCGTTTTTTAGCTGTGTGCATCCGTAGTGCCATTAGGGTGGTGCGTTGTTGCAGAGGCTGGGTGTAATTGGTATCTCTCGATATTAATATATTCCCTTTATCGAAAAAATTAGTTTCTGCCCAAGAGCATGTAACAAAGTGGCAAACACTATTGCGAGACATGGCGCGAAGCTAGTGCGGTCTTCCCAGACTGGAGACGCCCCGAGTTTCGTTCGTTCATTTGTAGCCAGTGACTTTGGTGTGTAACCTGAGTAGTAATATATATATCTATGTTCCAGTTCAAAAAAGAAAAACCCGTCGCATGTCCTTCGTGCCTTCGTGGCTGTCATCAGACGCCATGCATGTGCCAATTTTGGCTACAACCCAGATTCGCGGTGTGCCTGCACTGCCCATTGCCGTCACACCCCACCGACCCGACGATGGGCGTGTGCAAAACGAGTTCATTTCTGCATAATATAATGAGAACGTGCGGATCGATCTTTGGACGTCGCCGGCGTCGGTGTGTGACGAGGCTGACGATGACCAGACCAGATACACCTTTGGATTGTTCCAGCCACTCGGGATCGGCGCGCGGCCGCAGATTGTCACGTCGGTCGATCGACCGCGACTGGACAGGGACCGGAGAGGCGATGGAAAATGACTGGTTTGTGTCAATTTACGCTCCATTGCAAGACAGCGGCCGGCCTCTAGTCTCTACTCTATCCATCCACAAATCCGATCCGGATAGAGATGTTTAGTTCCTAGAATATATACTATACTAATTTGGCAACAAACTTCTTTTTTCTCAGAATTTTGGGATGGTTAGAGGATTAACCTGGTTCTGACACGTAAGGCTTTGGTGCTCTGTGTTTTATTTGTGTGGACTGTTTGGTGCTCCCTAGAATTTCTGCCAAAGCTGAGAGTTCGTATGGTAGGCTGCCTTGGTTCTTCTTGTGTGCTCATAGCTCATACGTGGCTGGGACCCACTCTAAAGATGATTGATGGTATTGCACGCTCTGTCAGCCGTCACCGCTTTGACTGGATTTTGGGTCCTCTCCGCGTGTCCCTCTCCAACTAACGAGCTGGTGTCGTGTCAATTTGTTGGAGACTCCCCACATCTGCTTCCAGTTCGACCTCCTCCACATCGTTTACCTCGCCCCAGCTTGGTCCGGCGACGACCGTCCGACGTCACCATGGAGAGGAGGGACAGGAGGAGGTGACGGCCTCCAGCTGCTCCAACGCCTCTACCTCCTCCTACGGCCTCTCACCTCCCGCGGATCCCCTCCTCCAAGCGCTTCAAGCCGCTTCGCCGCTCGCGGCCACCGCCCCACGATTGTCGCGGATCCCGGCTTCTGGACTCCTGGCCTCTCCGACAACAAGGTCACCTGCGTGCCTCCCCTACGGCCGTGCCACCGTACGCTGACGTGTGGGAGCTCATCAAGCGCCCGTCCCCGCCGCCGCTGCGATGGTCCACTTCTCAGTCAAGGAGCGCGCCCGCAAAGAGCTCCTAGCCGCGGGCGACATGGCCGACGACAACGCCGCCGCACTGACGCGGTTCCAGGCGCTGAGCTCCCTATTTTGGTGATGCATCACCCATGCCCGACGCCTGTCACCGGAGTAGGATGCGACGGGCCGCGCTTCCAAAAACAACGGCGCGCGGCTCCAGCCACCGCAGCAACTTCCAGCAGACGAGAGAGCCTCTCCTCGCTCCCCTCCACCTAAAGCTAGAGCCTGACGGAAACGAAGTAGAGGCACCACCTGGGCACCGGGCGGAGGAGGATAGTAGCCGGTGGAGGATTCGATGCGCGGGTATGCTCTCATCCACCTTTGCTCCCTCCTTTCCATGACCACCCTTGGTTGGTTCACCTCAACCCCTTCCTTCACCCTGCGTCTCACTCTCACCTCCTCTTTCTCTGGCAGTAGTGGCAGACGGCGCAAGGACGGGGACGGCCGCGTTGGCAGCGAGACCGGTAGCGACGTCATAGGTTTTCCGTGCGTATGTACTCCATCCTCCACTCTATGCCTCTCCTGTCTCGCCTCCCCTCTCTGTTTCTGTCAATTTTCAGGTAGCAACAACACTGCAGGGGTGAAGAGTAATTAGTGCCCCTTCTCGAACATAGCTACCTCGGTCTTGGACATCAGATTTCCATTGTGTTGTAGCGAACCCCTGGCCTTGGTGCATCATGATGGAGTTCTATGTCACTACAGACAGTGGGGTTTGTGGAGCAGCCACGCTTGGTTGTCGATTTTCTAGGATGAGGAGGCATGCAAGGTCTCCGTGGTATTCATCTAGGGTCCACATGGAACGCAGGGATTCACGATGACACATATAGATTTGAGAGGTTTCATGGAGTGTTGCTTTGCTCCAATTTTTAACAGTTTGGACAGATAGGTTTGGTTCAGCCACAGTTTTTTAGTTTCCCTCCACTGAATTGGTTTGGTTTATGTGGTGCCCCTAATGCTATTTACTCTAAATTAAATAGGTAATGATCCATTTTCCTTAGAAGAAAATTGCAGGAGCATATAATTAGTATAGAAACTATAATTTCATCTATAGTTAGACAAGACTGTAACTAATATCTGTCTCATGTAGCTTTATTATGTGTATGTATGAAAGCCTAGAACAATGTACCAACTTCTATATGATAGTAAAGTTTTGGAAAAGAAAGATATATATACAATGGTAAATGTACTATTTCAATCGTGCTTCTTCAGTTCTAGCTAAAATTTGCATAATTCTAGAAAATAGATCTACTGAAGTAATGTAAGCCATTTAAGAAATAATAAAACCATTACTCAATGCAGTTGTTCTCTTGTTTCTACGTATCTCATATCAACCAGTTGAATCTGTGTTTTACCATTGATTGATGATCTATTATATTACACCGGTTTTTCAAAAAAAATTCTAGATGGTATATAATCATATTTGTGTTTGCATCCGTTCTTTTCGATCTCTTGCTGTTGGAATTCTGTCATGACAGCAGGAACTGTAAGATGGTATATTAATGCCAAGAAAGTTATGTTAGAGTGGTTAGTGGTGAATTCATATAAGAGTGGTTAGTGATGTATTAGGATAGCATAAAAGCCATACATTGATCGCTCAGCTGCCAAGAACTCTCAGGATCTCTCAGGCTTCAGTAGCCTAAGATCGTAGATCACTAGAAAGAGTAGAAACTCAATGCTATTATATCCTGGCCATTCCAATTTCTTTCTACTGATTGTACTAGGTACCTAGGACATGTTAGAGACCAGCGAAGAGCTGCCACGTGACCTGTATCTTCTGCAATCTTCTGGTTGAGGTAAAAATGCCCTAATGCTCACACTTCAGAAACATTGTTTCCATGTGTGATCTTTAGTACATATTAGAGGAAGGTGGAAATAGGGTGCTCAAAATAAATCTGTTTATTTCTATATCTCTCTTTTTGCATGTGATTCCCTTTTGCAGCACATTCACTTTTCGTTTCTCTTTATCCTGGTAGGAGACTTGTGAGTGCTACTGCGAGTGGAAATGTAGTGTCTCAGAGAGAGTCATGAGGTGATTGGGTAAACTCCTAACGCTGCACAATCCATCTAATGGACATCCCTTGCTCACGTTGTGACTCCCCTTATTGTCTCCAACCACCTCTATATTGTAGATATAGTTTTAGTTATGTAGTAACATAGTTAATCTTGCCTTCTGTAATATAAGAGTTTGTTTGTACAACAAGTGGGAAAAAGTGACCTGAACAATCTTCGGTATTTTAGTCTGGCAGAACAAACATGGAGTAACTAATTTGTTGTTCTTAGAAGAATACTCTTCCTGCTATATATTTAAAACTCCAAGCTATACATATTCCTGACACATGGACTTACAGGTTTGATTACTGAACTTTACAAGTTTCAACTGTGCTGAGGTTCTTTGCTTGCAATTCTTTAGCATTTAGTAATTGATCTCAACTATGCGGTTGCTGTTATTTCAAGATAACAACTTGAGGCTGAAGGCCAACAATAGACACACGAGATATTTTGATTTTTTGCAACCAGTGAATTCTTGATCTGGACAAATAACAGTGTAATTTATCCTCCTTCAGCTTTTCTCAATTAGTTTGTATGGTACTATGCAAATGATGCTAAATTAATTTTGTTGTTGGCGTTTGGCAGGAAATTCTGCAACACGCGTCGGAAGGAACGTTAATAGGTCTGACCTGAACCTTTAACGACCTCTCTGGTCATCCAACAAGTACATGAAGGCAATCTACGGAGCTCCAAGAGATCCCAGGTTGTGGAACCAAGCTCATGACCTTGGTGCAGTTCCCGCATTGTATGGAGCACATGAGAACAGAGCTACCTAACTTATGATCCCATACTTCTGTTCAAACCTACAGAGTGGCACCGGCAATTGTTAACCAGATCCCTGAGCACGGGTTATTCCTCTTGGGCCAGCTCTTTATCAAACTCTGAAGCTGAAGTCCATGACTACATATTTTTTAAGGGTCCATATATAATTATCATATTCTTTTGTGGGTTGGCATTCTCTTGCAGCAGAGGTGTTGTCTTGATAAATGTAGTCGCATGGTGATATTCTATTGTCATGAACAGTTAGGAACCTGACACTGGCTTGATATGGATTATAACTGTGTGAACATTTCTATTTTTCATTGACATTGTAATCATGATTCATGCATTACGTTCTACCCTGTTTGAAATACTTCTTGCTATTGTCATATCTTTTCCCGAAATGGTGATTGGGATTGGCATATTTACTCCAGCCAATTTAGTTGATCCATGCGAAATACTATCCATGCACAGCTAAACATGGTATGATACCTTTGATATTGTTAAATCTTACATGTATGGTAACAATGCTAGCTGAAATGTGTATCTTTTAGGATTTCTTCAGTATTATAATTCTAAGAGTTAGGAAACTACCCCAAGTATGGGGTAAAGTTTTAACATTATAAGGATAGAAGTAATGCAAGTCTCAGTAAAAGCACATGAATGTAATCCAATTAAAGACTAACTGATGTGACTCAAGCACAGGAATGCCACAAAACTGTTGTCATCAGCAGTAGAACAACCTCAACCTAATCTCAGGGTCATAAGCGGTAGAACAGCCTCAACCTAATCTCAGTGCCATCAGCGGTAAAATAGCCCTAACCTTATCTAAGGGTGTAAGAGCGAATCCCCCACTAGCACGACAACGCTCATGCTTTTTCTTCTCTAAATCGTATTTTTTTTTGAAGATTCTGTGCGGTGTACATTCATTTTTCAGCATGATAATGCATTATAGATTGAAAACGGCGAGGATCACGACTACTTCTTAGCCGACTGCAAGTGCTAATTTTCTTTTCATTCGGAATGCCAAAATTGTAGGGGCTAATAAGTAAACATCGGATTAATTTACAAGTAAAAATTAGATAGCTACTTCTGATAACTGTATGCCATTTCTCTCAACTTGATTGTTCATGTATTCTTTGTAATCAGAATGTACAAATAATTTGCTTTCAGCGTGTTTAGGCAAGCTGGCAGCTCTAGATTAAACTATCGTGTGTATTATAAGTTATAACATTGGTTATATTTCGTCTTTTGATTATGGATGGAACAATTTTTTTGATTATTTCCGATAATTTTCTTGGGTCAAATCCTCCCTAATTTCCTTTGTAAAGATTAATTTACAATCAGCTCTACATGATATTGTTCTTATAGCAGGTAGTGAGACATCAAATGCGCAAGCCAGTGATATGCTCTCATCACTCAGGAGTTTCTATTACAATTTTAAATGCTAGAGCAGGTCCCGAATGTACTGATCAGCCCTTTCGATTTTTTTTTAAATTTCTTTCGCTGCAATTGTATATGTTTGAAGTCAATTGCCTTTTATATGACAAAATGTAGGAAAATACTTCTGCAAACCAAATTGTAAAGCCAATTAAATGGTTATTTATTGTTTTGATTTACAATAATTGTATGTTAATTGTTAAGCCTGATGGTACATATAAAATCAATTGCTATCATTTGTTAATTTATTGCTCTAAGTGGTATGCCATAATCGTGCTCCCAGATGTCTCTTAAGATATCACTGAATGATTGTAAAACCACATGTAGTGTCACCTTGATGGAACTCTTACAGGAAGGAGGGACAGTAAGATAGACTGAAAATCATCTTCTAGGTTTACTGAATTGCTAGAACAAAAACATAATTAGATGTCTTTGCCACCATCAGATTCATGATCTAGGACTAAGACACCCTCTTCACCACCACATTGGGTTATCTATGCATCGTGTGTCAATGGAGCACTTGGTTTTTATAATAGATATCCTACTTTTCCTCAAAAAAAAAAAAGATATCCTCTGCCATGTATCTCACGGAGAGAATGATAACAAAATGACCAAGTATTTCATGATAGGTCTTGAGGGTAAGCCCTTCCTCATGGTTTCTGGTTATTTACATTCAACTTCTTTTTATTGTCATCCTTCTTTGTTTCATAGAAGATTTTTATTCTGAATGCAAGATCTTGTGCTTTGTTTTTTGAGTTGTGGTGTGTTGTTAACCCGGGTGAGGTGTCCCTCCTTCGGGTTGTTGTTCTACGCTGTCTATCCGGAGTGTTCCAGGTCGATTAGGCTTTCTTCTGTTAACAAGGAAGGTGAGGCAGATTCTCAGCTTTGGGCTGAGCCATTTTTTTCGCACGGCTTCCGCGTGGTCCACCTTCACGCTTACTTGAGGCAAGGTGATTTTTCCGCTCCTCATGTCCATGCGGTTGGAGATTGTTGTTTCTTCTTCTTTCCTCATGTCCCTGAACATGGGTTGTTGCTCTCGGACCATCTCGAGAGTGAGCATTCAATGTATGTTGATATTACCATTCAGGTTCATGCAATACAAAAAAGTTTCAGTAGTTTTAGTTTGTAATAAAGTAGTTGTTCTTTCATTTGTTCAATAAGAATTTTTTTGCCCGATCAGATTAAAAAAGACATTGACAAACTCTACATATTTTAGTGTGAGAGGACAACATAGAGGGAGCATTGTCTGATTTTTTTTTTCTTGATTCCTTGAAGTTATTGGTTCTTCTCTATTTGCATGGGCATGGAAAACTCAGATCAACCAACCATTTATTTGGTACTATCTTTTGCATCCTTGTTCAATTATTTATATTTTTGTATCAACCAAAACATCTGGGCTAAAAATCTGCATCGTTGATTGTTCTCTTGGTGGGAGTGTAGCTGTGTTCTGTCACATAGCTTTCTTTATATAGTTTTACTCTTCAACTCCCCACTATGTTATGCCCAGTCAAGTTGTTTCTGAATGTCTATCGCGTACAGGTTTGTCCTTGGCATCTCACATTTGCATCATTTAGATAACTGGTGAACGTACATTATTTTGGCAAATACAGAAAAAAATAGAAGTTTTTTTTTTTGAAACATAGAAGTTGTTTTTACTGAATAAGTTTTTCCGCTTCTTTTCCAAGTGAATTACTGCCACGTCCTAAAACAGTTTGATCATGATAGGGCGAAGACGACAGACATATAGCTTAACTTCTTCAACGTAAATTCTTTTGCGACACCTTAGACAGATGAATATTTGTAATACTTTTCTTAATATAATCCTACTTGTCTTTCTTTTTTCTTCAAGAACTTGTGAGCTTCTCCTAGAAACTGATGAATTCATGTACTGGTTTGTTGATTAATTGTGTGACATGTAAAGTCTCGAATCCAACATAAATGGAAATAAGACAGAGAGCTGAGTCTTTCTGATGCTTGCTTAATTACCAATTATTGTGTGAGTACATGCTTCTAACTTCACCTCACGCCATAAACGGAATCCCAATCATGAGCGCAACTGTATTTACTTGTTCAGTCGCCTGAGTGAGCTTTCTCCACAATATGGATGTGGTTACTGTTCAAAATCTTAGTTATTATTACTAGACTTAATTTTTGTGTGACTACCAATTATTATTACCAGAGTTAATTTTTGTGTCTTTTGATGCGCTTATTTACACCATTCTTAGGATCAACTTTTTAAGCACGTAATTGTATAAAAAAAATTAACCACCTTAAAACACATTATTTAAACAACAAAGTATTCATTACTTGTATCAATTCAAGTGTGGTTTTACGGACAGGGTGTTTCTACACCCGGGTGCATTTGCACCCTTTATTTGAAATGCATATTAAACATATTTTAAAATGTTAGAAAAATACAAATAAAAATTCCCCGTGTATACCTTGACATATTACATGCTTACAAAGTTGTTTCAGCAAAAACCGATATGTTTCGTGCCTTGTGCAAAAAAGACAAATCTTTGGTGCTAAAATAGTCTATTTTTTGAGGCATTATTTGTCTTTTTTACACAGTGGTAGAAAAATTGTTGGTTTTATGTGAAACTTTACGTGCACACATAGAACATGTCCCTCTATATGCTAAACTTTTTTACTAAATTTTTTATGTTTTGGAAATATGTTTTATACATACCAGGTGCATATGCACCCGGGATCAGATTTGGTTTTCCGAAAACTATTTACACTATATCATTGTACAATCGGCGCGGCGTGCCGCCGCGCCCATTTATGCTAGTCAATCTAACATGTGGTTGGATAGTTAAAATGGCAGTAACACCTCTAGCTCATCAGAGTTTAAATCTCAGATTTAACATTTAATATTCCTCCTATAAATGTTACAAGAGTACCCTCCCAACCAGGGGGTCTGAAAGGGACAAATCGATCTGCACCGCACGTTTTACTCTGTACAGTAAATTTCAGATCCCACTTTCTACCTCAGCCGTCCGATTTAGTGAAACTTTTCTCACTCGTTCAGCTTCGGAAAGAGTCAATGAAGCGTGGGACCGGCTATGGCAGGGCCCGACGGTGAGAGGGAGGCACGCCCGCTCATTCGGTCGCCATCGTTCTCCTCTCCATGGTGAAACCCTAGATCGCCTCCACCACGCTACCCAATCCCCGGCCCTCATTTCCTCCCCCAATCCTCGTCTCTTCTCCTCCTCCCCAATGGCGCCGCCGCGCCGCCTCTTTTCCTCCCCAATGGTGGCGCGATTCCTCTCCCTTCAACCCGTGCAGAGGCGGCCGGGGACGTAGGTGGCCAAGCTAGGAGCTGGAGGCGTGGCTGTAGGGAGTCGGCGCGCCGGCGTGCGGCGAGATCGAGGAGGAGCTTGAGGTGGACGTTCATGGCGCGTCCGTCGCGGTCTTCCTCGTCGCGCGGGGCTGCCACGGTGGCGGCCATCTTCGGTGGACCCGGCTGCCTAGAGGCCACCGGCACAGGTACGAGCTCACGTCATCGTCGTGCTGCAGCGCTGCCGCTCGAGGCAACGCCTAGGAGAAGTCTCCTCGCCTAAGCAACCCTCCTCTGCCTTAGATCCGTCGGTCACCATCAGCTTGCTGGCTCGTCTTCCCCCCGTTCGGGGACGGACGTGGTGGTAAGCTGGAGGAGGCGATGCACGCGAGTGCACGGACGCAGGCAGCGGCGCGCCGCCACCATCTCCGCGCCGGCGGGGCTCAAGATCTCCGGTCAACGGCGCCTCCCCCGCCTCGTTCTCCCCTGCCTCCGCACTCGACGAGGACGGCCCAACCACACTGTTTGGGCGTGGAGGCAACAGGTCGGGATCCATGTATGATAACAAAGTATGGACTTTGGTAGACTTACCTGATAGCCGAAAGGCTGTCGAAAATAAATGGATCTTCAAGAGAAAAACAGATGCTGATGGTAATATTACTCGTCTATAAAGCTCGACTTGTCGCAAAGGGTTTCCGACAAATTCAAGGAGTTGACTACGATGAGACTTTCTCACCGTAGCGAAGCTGAAATCTGTGAGGATTTTGTTAGCAATAGCTGCATTTTTCGATTATGAGATTTGGCAGATGGATGTCAAAACGGCGTTCCTTAATGGAGACATTGAGGAAGAGTTGTATATGGTACAACCCAAAGGTTTTGTCGATCCTAAAAATGCTGACAAAGTATGCAAACTTCAGCGTTCAATCTATGGACTGAAGCAAGCATCGAGAAGTTGGAACCGACGCTTTGATAAGGTGATCAAAGACTTCGGGTTTATACGAGTGTCATGGAGAGGCCTCGTATTTACAAGAAAGTGAGTGGGAGCTCCGTAGCATTCCCGATATTATATGTAGATGACATATTATTGATCGGGAATGATATAGAACTATTAAGCAGTTGTTAAGGGTTATTTGAATAATAGTTTTTCAATGAAAGACCTTGGTGAAGCATCGTATATATTAGGCATCAAGATTTATAGAGATAGATCAAGACGTCTAATAGGGCTATCACAGAGTACATATCCGGACAAGATTCTAAAGAAGTTTAGAATGGACGAAAGTAAGAAAGGGTTCTTACCTATGTTACCAGGCAAGGTATTGAGTAAAACTCAAGGACCGGCTACGGCAGAAGAAAGAGAAAGGATGTGTAACATCCCCTATGCCTCGGCAGTAGGATCTATCATGTATGCCATGCTATGTACTAGACCGGATATAGCACATGCTGTTAGTTTGACTAGCGGATATCAAAGTGATCCGGGAATGGAACACCTGGACAGCGGTCAAGAATATCCCGAAATACTTGAAAAGAACTAAGGATATGTTTCTTTGTTATGGAGGTGACCAAGAGCTCGTTGTAAACGGTTACACCGATGCAAGTTGGAACACCGATCCCGATGACTCTAAGTCACAATCCGGGTACGTGTTTATATTGAATGGTGCTGCGATGAAGCTGGGCAAGCTCGAAGCAAGTGCACGGTGGCGAAGTCTTCAACGGAATCGAGTACATAGCGGCTTCGAGGCTTCATCGAAGCGGTATGGATGAAGAGGTTCATTGTAGAGCTCGGTGTGGTTCCGAGTGCATTGGACCCATTAATCATTTATCGTGATAACATGGGTGCCATCGCCAATGCACAAGAGCCAAGGTCACACAAGAGGCTGAAGCATATCAAGCTGCGTTACCACTCGATTCGCGAGTACATCGAAGATGGAGAAGTAAAGATTTGCAAAGTACACACCGATCTGAATGTAGCAGTATCCGTTGACTAAAGCTCTCCCTAGGGCAAAGCATGACCAACACCGAATGCCATGGGTGTTAGGTATATTACAATGTAATCTAGATTATTGACTCTAGTGCAAGTGGGAGATCGAAGGAGATATGCCCTAGAGGCAATAATAAAGTGGTTATTATTTATATCTTTATGTTTATGATAAATGTTTATATATCATGCTAGAATTGTATTAACCGAAACATTAGTACATGTGTGATATGTAGACAAACAAGAAGTCCCTAGTATGCCTCTTAAACTAGCTTGTTGATTAATGGATGATTAGTTTCATAATCATGAACATTGGATGTTATTAATAACAAGGTTATGTCATTGTGTGAATGATGTAATGGACACACCCAATTAAGCGTAGCATAAGATCTCGTCATTAAGTTATTTGCTATAAGCTTTCGATACATAGTTACCTAGTCCTTATGACCATGAGATCATGTAAATCACTTATACCGGAAAGGTACTTTGATTACACCAAACACCACTCGCGTAAATGGGTGGCTATAAAGGTGGGATTAAGTATCCGGAAAGTATGAGTTGAGGCATATGGATCAACAATGGGATTTGTCCATCCCGATGACGGATAGATATACTCGGGCCCTCTCGGTGGAATGTCGTCTAATGTCTTGCAAGCATATGAATGAGTTCATAAGAGACCACATACCACGGTACGAGTAAAGAGTACTTGTCGGAGACGAGGTTGAACAAGGTATAGAGTGATACCGAAGATCAAACCTCGGACAAGTAAAATATCGCGAGACAAAGGGAATTGGTAATATATGTGTATGGTTCATTCGATCACTAAAGTCATCGTTGAATATGTGGGAGCCATTATGGATCTCCGGATCCCGCTATTGGTTATTGGTCGGAGTGAGTACTCAACCATGTCCGCATAGTTCTCGAACCGTAGGGTGACACACTTAAAGTTGGATGTTGAAATGGTAGTTCTTGAATTATGGAATGAAGTTCGAATATTTGTTCGGAGTCCCGGATGAGATCCCGGACATCACGAGGAGTTCCGAATGGTCCGGAGAATAAGATTCATATATAGGATGTCATTTTATGTGAAATAAAATGTCGCGGAAGGTTCTATGGAAGGTTCTAGAAGGTTCTAGAAAAGTCCGGAAGAAACCACCAAGGAAGGTGGAGTCCACAAGGGACTCCACCTCCATGGCCGGCCAGCCCTAGTGGGGGTGGAGTCCCAAGTGGACTCCACCATAGGGGGCCGGCCACCCCCCACATGGGAGGTGGGAATCCCACCTTTGGGTGGGAGTCCTAGTTGGGCTAGGTTTGCCCCTCCTATGGAAGGTTTTGGTTTCGGGTCTTATTCGAAGACTTGGACACCAACACTTGGGATCCACCTATATAATGAGGGGCCAAGGGAGGGGGCCGGCCACCCCAAGACCATAGCTTGGCCGCCCCCTTGAGTGGCCGGCCACCCCCTCCCAAACCCTAGCTTTGCTCCTCCACTTCATATTGTCCGGCTTGCTTAGCGAAGCTCCGCCGGACTTCTACACCGCCACCGACACCACGCCGTCGTGCCGTCGGATTCAAGAGGAGCTACTACTTCCGCTGCCCGCTGGAACGGGGAGGTGGACGTCGTCTTCATCAACAACCGAACGTGTGACCGAGTACGGAGGTGCTGCCCGTTCGTGGCGCCGGAACCGATCGTGATCAAGATCTTCTACGCGCTTTTGCAAGCGGCAAGTGATCGTCTACCGCAGCAACAAGAGCCTCATCTTGTAGGCTTTGGAATCTCTTCAAGGGTGAGACTCGATACCCCTCGTTGCTACCGTCTTCTAGATTGCATCTTGGCTTGGATTGCGTGTTCGCGGTAGGAAAATTTTTGTTTTCTATGCAACGTTATCCTACAGAGTGGTATCGCAGCCGTGTCTATGCATAGATGGTTGCACGAGTAGAACACAATGGTTTGTGGGCGTTGATGCTCTTGTTATCTTTAGTTTGAGTACTTTGCATCTTTATGGCATAGTGGGATGAAGCGGCTCTGACTAACTTTACATGACCGCGTTCATGAGACTTGTTCCTCGTTCGACATGCAACTTGTATTGCATAAGAGGCTTTGCGGGTGTCTCGTCTCTCCTACTATAGTAAAGATTCAATTTACTCTTCTATTGAAAACATTAGTATCAACGTTGTGGTTCATGTTCGTAGGTAGATTAGATCTCTCTCGAAAACCCTAAACCACGTAAAATATGCAAACCAAATTAGAGACGTCTAACTTGTTTTTGCAGGGTTTGGTGATGTGATATGGCCATGATATGATGATGAATATGTATGAGATGATCATTATTGTATTGTGGCAACCGGCAGGAGCCTTATGGTTGTCTTTAAATTTCATGTTGAGTAGTATTTCAAAGTAGTTGTAATAGTTGCTACATGGAGGACAAACATGAAGACGGTGCCATTGACCTTGGTGCTACGCCGACGATGATGGAGATCATGCCCGAAGATGATGGAGATCATATCCGTGCTTTGGAGATGAAGATCAAAGGCACAAGAACAAAAGGGCCATATCATATCACATATGAACCGCATGTGATGTTAATCCTTTTTATGCATCTTATTTTGCTTAGATCGCGACGGTAGCATTATAAGATGATCCCTCACTAAAATCTCAAGATAATAAAGTGTTCATCCTTAGTAGCACCGTTATTAAGTCTTATCGTTTCGAAGCATCTCGTGATGATCGGGTGTGATAGATTCGATAAGTACATACAACGGGTGCAAGACAGCTTTGCACATGCGGATACTAAGGTGGCCTTGACGAGCCTAGCATGTACGTACATGGTCTCGAACACGTGATACCGAAAGGTAGAGCATGAATCATATGGTTGATATGATGAACACTATGAGTGTTCGCCATTGAAATCACACCTTTTCTCGTGATGATCGGGTTTAGGTGCGGTGGATTTGGTTCGTGTGATCACTAAGACAATGCGAGGGATATTGTTTTGAGTGGGAGTTCACCTAGGGTTTTAATTATGTTGAATTAAAATTTGAACTCAATTTGTCATAAACTTAGTCTAAACTATTGCAAATATATGTTGTAGAGATGGCGTCCTCAATCAATTTTAATCGCTTCCTAGAGAAAGAGAAACTTAAGAGCAACGGTAGCAACTTCACCGACCGGTTCCGTCATGTGAGGATCTTCCTCTCCGGCGGAAATCTGCAATTTGTGCTTGATGCACCGCTAGGTGACCCTCCCGCGAAGATGAATCCGATGAAGTAAAAGCTGTTTACGCAACTCGAAAACTCGGTACTCTCAAGTTCGGTGTGCCATCCCGTGCAGCTCCGGAATCCGATCTTCAAAAACGTTTTGAGCACCATGATCCTCATGAGTTGATGAATGAGCCGAAAGCTATATTCGAGACTCATGCGGCGTGGAATGCTATGAAGCATCGAAACATTTCTTCAGCCTGTATGATGGAAGAAGGCAGCTCCGTTAGTGAGCACATGCTCGCCATGACCGGGCATGCGAAGAAACTCGTGACTTGGGAATAGTGATTCCTAACAGACCGGGGATTAATCGTGTCCTTCAATCACCGCCACCAAGTTACAAGAACTTTGTGATGAACTACAATATGCGTAACATGAACAAGGAGTTACCCGAACTCTTTGGCATGCTAAAAGCCGCCGAGATTGAGATCAAGAAAGAGCACCAAGTGTTGATGGTCAACAAGACCACCAGCTTCAAGAAACAGGGCAAGTCTAAGGGAAAATTCAAGAAGGGTGGCAAGAAAGCTGCCACGCCTCCTATGAAACCTAAGAATGGCCCTAAGCCTGATGCTGAGTGCTATTACTGCAAGGAGAAGGGACACCGGAAGCGTAATTGCTCCAAGTATCTGGCTGATCTAAAGAGCGGCCTTGTCAAGAAGAAGAAAGAAGGTATATCTGATATACATGTTATAGATGTTTATCTCACTAGTTCTCGTTCTAGTACTCGGGTATTTGATACCGGTTCGGTTGCTCATATTTGTAACTCGAAACAGAACTAAAGAATAAACGACAACCGCCGAAAGATGAAGTGACGATGCGCGTTGGAAACGGATCCAAGGTCAATGTGATCGCAATCGGGACACTTCCTCTACATCTACCTTCGGGATTAGTTTTAAGCCTAAATAATTGTTATTATGTACCTGCGTTGAGCATGAACATTATATCCGGATCTTGTTTAATGCAAGACGGTTATTCATTCAAGTCTGAGAATAATGGTTGTTCTATTTTTATGAATAATATCTTTTATGGTCGAGCACCACAAAAGAATGGCTTATTTCTGTTAGATCTCGATAGTAGTGATACACATATACATAACATTGATGCTAAGCGAATTAAACTAAATGATAATTCTACTTATATGTGGCACTGTCGTCTTGGTCATATTGGAGTGAAACGCATGAAGAAACTCCATACCGATGGATTACTTGAATCACTTGATTTTGAGTCACTTGATAGATGCGAAGCATGTCTAATGGGAAAAATGACAAAGACTCCATTCTCTCGGTATGATGGAGCGAGCTACCGACTTATTGGAAATCATACATACCGATGTATGTGGACCAATGAGCGTAGCATCGCGCGGTGGTTATCGTTATGTTCTAACCTTCACAGATGATCCGAGTAGATATGGGTATATCTATTTCATGAAACATAAATCCGAAACTTTCGAGAAGTTTAAGGAATTTCAAAGTGAAGTAGAAAATCAACGTAACAAGAAGATCAAATTTCTACGATCCGATCGTGGAGGTGAATATCCGAGTTATGAGTTTGGCATGCATTTAAAGAAATGCGGAATACTTTCACAATTGACACCGCCGGGAACACCTCAACGAAACGGTGTGTCCGAACGTCGTAATCGAACTCTCTTAGATATGGTTCGTAGTATGATGTCTCTTACCGATTTGCCGTTATCATTTTGGAGTTATGCATTAGAGACAACTCGCATTCACTTTAAATAGAGCACCATCAAAATCCGTAGAAACGACACCGTATGAATTATGGTTTAATAAGAAACCTAAGTCGTCGTTCTCGAAAGTTTGGGGTTGCGAAGCCTATGTAAAGAAGTTACAACCGGACAAGCTAGAACCCAAAGCGGAGAAATGCGTCTTCATAGGTTATCCTAAGGAAACTATAGGATACACTTTCTATCACAGATCCGAAGGCAAAATCTTTGTTGCTAAGAACGGAACCTTTCTTGAGAAAGAATTTCTCACTAAAGAAGTGACTGGAAGAAAAGTAGAACTCGATGAGATTGATGAATCTATACTCGCTGATCGCAGTAGCGCAAGCATCGGAAGTTGTACCCGTACCGCCTACACCGGCAACAGAGGAAGCTAATGATAATGATCATGAAACTTCGAACGAGGAAACTACCGAACCTCGCAGATCGACAAGGGAACGTGCCACTCCCGATTGGTATGATCCTTGTCTAAATGTCATGATTGTGGATAACAATGATGAGGACCCCGCGACGTATGAAGAAGCGATGATGAGCCCGGATTCCAACAAATGGCAAGAAGCCATGAAATCCGAAATGGGATCCATGTATGATAACAAAGTATGGACTTTGGTAGACTTACCCGATAGCCGAAAGGTCAGTCGAAAATAAATGGATCTTCAAAAGAAAAACAGATGCTGATGGTAATATTACTGTCTATAAAGCTCGACTTGTCGCAAAGAGTTTCCGACAAATTCAAGGAGTTGACTACGATGAGACTTTCTCACCCGTAGCGAAGCTGAAATCTGTGAGGATTTTGTTAGCAATAGCTGCATTTTTCGATTATGAGATTTGGCAGATGGATGTCAAAACGGCGTTCCTTAATGGAGACATTGAGGAAGAGTTGTATATGGTACAACCCAAAGGTTTTGTCGATCCTAAAAATGCCGACAAAGTATGCAAACTTCAGCGTTCAATCTATGGACCGAAGCAAGCATCGAGAAGTTGGAACCGACGCTTTGATAAGGTGATCAAAGACTTCGGGTTTATACAAGGTCATGGAGAGGCCTCGTATTTACAAGAAAGTGAGTGGGAGCTCCGTAGCATTCCCGATATTATATGTAGATGACATATTATTGATCGGGAATGATATAGAACTATTAAGCAGATGTTAAGGGTTATTTGAATAATAGTTTTTCAATGAAAGACCTTGGTGAAGCATCGTATATATTAGGCATCAAGATTTATAGAGATAGATCAAGACGTCTAATAGGGCTATCACAGAGTACATATCCGGACAAGATTCTAAAGAAGTTTAGAATGGACGAAAGTAAGAAAGGGTTCTTACCTATGTTACCAGTGCAAGGTATTGAGTAAAACTCAAGGACCGGCTACGGCAGAAGAAAGAGAAAGGATGTGTAACATCCCCTATGCCTCGACAGTAGGATCTATCATGTATGCCATGCTATGTACTAGACCGGATATAGCACATGCCGTTAGTTTGACTAGCAGATATCAAAGTGATCCAGGAATGGAACACTCGGACAGCGGTCAAGAATATCCTCGAAGTACTTGAAAAGAACTAAGGATATGTTTCTTTGTTATGGAGGTGACCAAGAGCTCGTTGTAAACGGTTACACCGATGCAAGTTGGAACACCGATCCCGATGACTCTAAGTCACAATCTGGGTACGTGTTTATATTGAATGGTGCTGCAAGTAAGCCGGGCAAGCTCGAAGCAGTGGCACGGTGGCGAAGTCTTCAACGGAATCGAGTACATAGCGGCTTCGCAGGCTTCATCGAAGCGGTATGGATGAAGAGGTTCATTGTAGAGCTCGGTGTGGTTCCGAGTGCATTGGACCCATTAATCATTTACTCGTGATAACATGGGTGCCATCGCCAATGCACAAGAGCCAAGGTCACACAAGAGGCCGAAGCATATCAAGCTGCGTTACCACTCGATTCGCGAGTACATCGAAGATGGAGAAGTAAAGATTTGCAAAGTACACACTCGATCCGAATGTAGCAGTATCCGTTGACTAAAGCTCTCCCTAGGGCAAAGCATGACCAACACCGTAATGCCATGGGTGTTAGGTATATTACAATGTAATCTAGATTATTGACTCTAGTGCAAGTGGGAGACTCGAAGGAGATATGCCCTAGAGGCAATAATAAAGTGGTTATTATTTATATCTTTATGTTTATGATAAATGTTTATATATCATGCTAGAATTGTATTAACCGAAACATTAGTACATGTGTGATATGTAGACAAACAAGAAGTCCCTAGTATGCCTCTTAAACTAGCTTGTTGATTAATGGATGATTAGTTTCATAATCATGAACATTGGATGTTATTAATAACAAGGTTATGTCATTGTGTGAATGATGTAATGGACACACCCAATTAAGCGTAGCATAAGATCTCGTCATTAAGTTATTTGCTATAAGCTTTCGATACATAGTTACCTAGTCCTTATGACCATGAGATCATGTAAATCACTTATACCGAAAGGTACTTTGATTACACCAAACACCACCGCGTAAATGGGTGGCTATAAAGGTGGGATTAAGTATCCGGAAAGTATGAGTTGAGGCATATGGATCAACAAGTGGGATTTGTCCATCCCGATGACGGATAGATATACTCGGGCCCTCTCGGTGGAATGTCGTCTAATGTCTTGCAAGCATATGAATGAGTTCATAAGAGACCACATACCACGGTACGAGTAAAGAGTACTTGTCGGAGACGAGGTTGAACAAGGTATAGAGTGATACCGAAGATCAAACCCTCGGACAAGTAAAATATCGCGAGACAAAGGGAATTGGTAATATATGTGTATGGTTCATTCGATCACTAAAGTCATCGTTGAATATGTGGGAGCCATTATGGATCTCCCGTATCCCGCTATTGGTTATTGGTCGGAGTGAGTACTCAACCATGTCCGCATAGTTCTCGAACCGTAGGGTTACACACTTAAAGTTGGATGTTGAAATGGTAGTTCTTGAATTATGGAATGAAGTTCGAATATTTGTTCGGAGTCCCTGATGAGATCCCGGACATCACGAGGAGTTCCGGAATGGTCCGGAGAATAAGATTCATATATAGGATGTCATTTTATGTGAAATAAAATGTCGCGGAAGGTTCTATGGAAGGTTCTAGAAGGTTCTAGAAAAGTCCGGAAGAAACCACCAAGGAAGGTGGAGTCCACAAGGGACTCCACCTCCATGGCCGGCCAGCCCTAGTGGGGGTGGAGTCCCAAGTGGACTCCACCATAGGGGCCGGCCACCCCCCACATGGGAGGTGGGAATCCCACCTTTGGGTGGGAGTCCTAGTTGGGCTAGGTTTGCCCCTCCTATGGAAGGTTTTGGTTTCGGGTCTTATTCGAAGACTTGGACACCAACACTTGGGATCCACCTATATAATGAGGGGCCAAGGGAGGGGGCCGGCCACCCCAAGACCATAGCTTGGCCGCCCCCTTGAGTGGCCGGCCACCCCCTCCCAAACCCTAGCTTTGCTCCTCCACTTCATATTGTCCCGGTTTGCTTAGCGAAGCTCCGCCGGACTTCTACACCGCCACCGACACCACGCCGTCGTGCTGTCGGATTCAAGAGGAGCTACTACTTCCGCTGCCCGCCGGAACGGGGAGGTGGACGTCGTCTTCATCAACAACCGAACGTGTGACCGAGTACGGAGGTGCCGCCCGTTCGTGGCGCCGGAACCGATCGTGATCAAGATCTTCTACGCGCTTTTGCAAGCGGCAAGTGATCGTCTACCGCAGCAACAAGAGCCTCATCTTGTAGGCTTTGGAATCTCTTCAAGGGTGAGACTCGATACCCCCTCGTTGCTACCGTCTTCTAGATTGCATCTTGGCTTGGATTGCGTGTTCGCGGTAGGAAAATTTTTGTTTTCTATGCAACGTTATCCTACACTAGGTGTCCTTGCCAACGACCTCACTTTCTACAACCGATCTGAAGGTAACGTTTTCTAATTTCTTTCCTTGGTGTTAGCTTACTAACAACGATAGTTGCATATTAGTTGGGAGGATATAGTAGTTGCAGATTAGTTGGGAGGATATAGTGCTTGAAAAATTATGAAACGCATGTATGTTCTTTCTGGTGGATTTATCTTCATTTATATGCAATCTTCTTTTGTGGTATTCCCAGCAAATGTTCATGATTCGACTGGCATCAGATATCTGATTATTGCCTACACTGCAGGTCAGATCCTATTTTCTTTTCTGATGCTGGGCTAACAAATTACAGACTTACCACAACGCCATATACCAGATAGAAACTCCTATTGAATTTTGTTCAGAGTGCGTGAATTCTTGGCTGTACTGGATGCTTTATATTTCTTATATTTTTTGGCACATTTTCTTGTGGAGATCATTGGTTTTGTTGATGAACATGTACGAACAGGTTTACACAGATTAAGAAGACAATCGTCGATGGTCAGCATCAAGTCGCGATGTGCTTCCAGGTGCACCTCCTTGCATGAGCACCCCCTTCCTATCCTTTGCCCCTAATTTAATTTCTATTCTGCAGCAATAGTTTGGATAGTGAGGTTCCTATACTGATTTCATGTTTCTATGTCCTTGCATTAAAATTAGATATTGCATTTTCCTTTTGTAAATATTTGTTAGTTTGGCTTCCCTAAATTGAGTCTATTTTGGCCACATATGCCTCTTGAGATCACTGGTTTTATTTTGAAACATGTATGAACAGGTTAACACAAGTTGAGAGGGGAGTATTTGGCAGCCAGCATTGAGTCGTGATGTGCTTGCTGCACCTCCTTGCTTGAGCTCCTCCTTCCTATCCTTTGCGCCTCCTTTTCCTCTAAATTGATCTTCCCTCTCTCAAATCTGCTCTAGATGTGCATGTATATTTGGATGTGTATTGGCTATTTTTAATTTTCTGGCCATATTCTCCATATATATGCATATTTGGAGTTCTTAATCGATTTGGCCAATTTTTTATTCAGCTCATTAATGTGTTTTGATGTAGAAAGGATTATGTTACCAAGTATCCGAATGCACACTTCTTAGGGTTTCTCTATGAACTTTTCCTCTTTGTAAATTTTCTGATTGTGTTGGTGCTTGATGCAGGTGGTTGAGATGATTAATTGGTTTTTCTTCAGAGAAGGAAAAGGATAAAGGACATGCTCTGGCCTTATAGAATCTGGTATCCAACCAAGGTATTTTACCTATCCCATATCTATATCATTGATATTTGGAGTGGTTGCTTGCGTCGACAGAGCAATGAAGAAATGGTTAGAAATATTTGGACTGTGCAGGAAGAAATGGTTAGAAATAATGGATGGCGGTGCACGATGGTCAGAGCAACCTTACCTGATGGACAACGGTGTCTGCCGAGCGACCAACAAAAGGTACGAGCTCGTGTTATTATTGGAGATCAGCGTTTGGTTTTGTAGTGCGATTATTTTTATCTGGACTGTGGGCAGGAACACAAGGAGGATGAGTGGATCACTCCTCCTTTGTATATGTTCTATTCAATGTACGGAATCCAAAATATATTACCCTTCCATGGCCAGTACTCTCCCCTTGTTTCTGATTAACTGCATTTTAGGCCGCATCAGCTGGTGGATGGCGAAAGCCGCCACAGCTCGACTCCTCGTCTTCTCTCCGGCCAAGAAGAAGCACCAGACAGCTGGGGAGGTTTCAGACCTTCATGCAGGTAATGACCTCCTAAGCAATTTCCCCTGCTTAAATACCTTGGGAGTCAGACAGGGTTAAGTAAATTTTGTATTGGGTCATTGATGCAGGTAAATGCTTTTTTTGGGTTCATTGGTGTGTTGAATGGGTGTTAATCTTTTTTTTGGATCGTTTGTGTAGGTAAATTGGTGGTAATTAGCAGGAATGGATGAGGACATGAGTTGTGTGCGCTCGAGTACCATGAAGCAAGCCAAATGTGAGTTGGCATTGCAATAGCTATTGCCTAAAATTCGTTGCTTCAGCTGGAATGTACAATGAAGCAATGATTTTATTGTTTTCTTATTTGTGATTGTGATGCTGTAACTAGGTTGTCTGCTCCAAGGTTGCCAATTGTGATTCTGGTCACTTTTCAAGCAGAGAAGCATGATGAAAATTGGTAAGAACCACTTTTTGGTTTATCTTTATGATTTAAAATGAAAATATCAGTTTCCAGTCTTGGAACATCCACACCAATTTATACATGTATATTTGTCCAGCCACTACAGAGATGGTTTTCCTCTCAAATTGGGAAGTTCTTTTCTCTGAAATATTTCAGAATAGTGCCTTCGGAGATTCAGGTGAAGTTATTGTTGCAATAGGAAAAGGGAGATGGGCCAATAGCTTTTACTCACTGTCCTCACTAAATATCTGTTCGCTTGGGTTAAAAACTTAAGATGCACTCAGATGTATATGTGCCCTTCCACGGTGCGGATTTTGCTATTATCATCTTTCTATGCAAATAACTTTCACTCATCGTCTTTACTTAAGAACCGTTACCTAGGTTAAAAACTTAAGATACACTTAATGTCTATGTGTCTTTCTTAGTGCAGATTTTGTATGATGGTCTTGCTATGCCGAGATGCTTTGCTCAGAGCTCAAGGATCATGCATGAAGAAATGAGGAGCTAAGATCATGTGTGCACAGATGAACTGCAAATCACAATCAATTAGGAAGTTTGGACATTAGTTCGAGCACCAGGCTTCGATTAGTTAAGCCTGCAGGAAAATGGTATGGTTAATGGTTAATTTGTGCAGTATGGACCTGCTCGGAATTTTTTCATCATCAATTGGACATATCTTGCAGGAGTTGGATTAATTAGGTACGAGCCCAAGCGAAAGGCTTCAGGCATGGCTCACTTAGGTGTAAAGAGGTGTCTTGCTTTCTATTTGCTATTTTGTACCTCCATTCGGGTCAGCTTTGTGTAGATTCGGTAGAACACGAGTGGCAGCAGCTGATTGACATTCATTTCATATGTCTGAAAAACATGCATCCCTAACGGATAAACTCACTTTCTTTCTATAAGTTTGTGATCTTTCATGCCATTTGTAGATGGAATAAATAAATAAAAATAACTGAATTCACAACCGGATCTGTCTCGGTCTAAGTAGCAGAATTTGCTGCAAGTTGTTGGCCATCCCGGCCCAAAGCACTGTGTATAAATATAGCCTAGAGACAATATTTTTATAGGTTCAGCGCTGGTAACTTTTTCCTTACTATTGAAGATCATATTTCTAGCGGTACTTGATATTTTTTAGCTCTCCTCTTTTGTTCTTTAGATTATCCCACAATGACAATTATTTTACACTAGGTAATGTACATGTTGATTTGAAGTTAAAAGTGAAAGTGATGAGTTCACATGAATTTTGTGTGACAGGTATTTCTGCTGTTCCTTGTCTTGTGTTTGACACTTATTTATTTATTTTGCATGTAACTCTGCTATAGCGTCTGAGCCTACACCAGTTAGATCATATATGTTCTAAAATGGCGAGCGCTTGAATTAAATTGCTGGCCAATGTGTATAGAAGGCAATTAGTAACCAATCGTTCTATAAGAGGTTTGAATTTATTCTTGGGATTTCTGATTGTGGTTTCAAACTCTCTTTACAAGAAATGTACATGTATCTCATCTCCTCTCCTTGTGTCTTTCTTTATTTCATGCTATTGCTCCAGTGAGGGATTTTCTGTTAAGTTTCTCGTTGAGTAGTTCCTCTTGCCATAGGTTACCTTTTCACGACACAGTGTTGCATAATGCATAGTGATCACTTGTCAAGTGTGAAGGAGATATGCCCTAGAGGCAATAATAAAGTGGTTATTATTTATATCTTTATGTTTATGATAAATGTTTATATATCATGCTATAATTGTATTAACCGAAACATTAGTACATGTGTGATATGTAGACAACAAGAAGTCCCTAGTATGCCTCTTAAACTAGCTTGTTGATTAATGGATGATTAGTTTCATAATCATGAACATTGGATGTTATTAATAACAAGGTTATATCATTATATGAATGATGTAATGGACACACCCAATTAAGCGTAGCATAAGATCTCGTCATTAAGTTATTTGCTATAAGCTTTCGATACATAGTTACCTAGTCCTTATGACCATGAGATCATATAAATCACTTATACCGGAAAGGTACTTTGATCACACCAAACGCCACCGCGTAAATGGGTGGTTATAAAGGTGGGATTAAGTATCCGGAAAGTATGAGTTGAGGCATATGGATCAACAGTGGGATTTGTCCATCCCGATGACGGATAGATATACTCTGGGCCCTCTCGGTGGAATGTCGTCTAATGTCTTGCAAGCATATGAATGAGTTCATAAGAGACCACATACCACGGTACGAGTAAAGAGTACTTGTCAGGAAACGAGGTTGAACAAGGTATAGAGTGATACCGAAGATCAAACCTCGGACAAGTAAAATATCGCGAGACAAAGGGAATTGGTATAGTATGTGAATGGTTCATTCGATCACTAAAGTCATCGTTGAATATGTGGGAGCCATTATGGATCTCCGGATCCCGCTATTGGTTATTGGTCGAGTGAGTACTCAACCATGTCCGCATAGTTCACGAACCGTAGGGTGACACACTTAAAGTTGGATGTTGAAATGGTAGTACTTGAATATGGAATGGAGTTCGAATATTTGTTCGGAGTCCCGGATGAGATCCCGGACATCACGAGGAGTTCCGGAATGGTCCGGAGAATAAGATTCATATATGGGAAGTCATTTTATGTGAATTAAAATGATCCGGAAGGTTCTACGGAAGGTTCTAGAAGGTTCTAGAAAAGTCCGGAAGAAATAAGGATGGAAGGTGGAGTCCCAAAGGGACTCCACCCACCTTGGCCGGCCAACCTAAGGGAGGAGGAGTCCCAAGTGGACTCCCCACCATGGTGGCCGGCCACCCCACCAAGGAAAGGGGGGAGTCCCACTCCCCCTAGGTTTGGACACTTGGAAGGTTTTGGTTGGGGTCTTATTCGGACTCTTTGACCTAAGCCTTGGGGCTTCCACCTATATAAAGAGGGGGAGAGAGGGGCTGGCCGGCCACTCAAGCCACCACCATGGCCGCACCCCTCAAGGGTGCCCTAGCCGGCGCCCCTCTCCCCAAACCCTAGCGGTCTCTCTCTCTCCTCCACCATATCCCGCACGCTTAAGCGAAGCTCCGCCGGATTTCTCCACCACCACCGACACCACGCCGTCGTGCTGTCGGATTCAAGAGGAGCTACTACTTCCGCTGCCCGCCGGAACGGGGAGGTGGACGTCGTCTTCATCAACAACCGAACGTGTGACCGAGTACGGAGGTGCTGCCCGTTCGTGGCGCCGGAACCGATCGTGATCAAGATCTTCTACGCGCTTTTGCAAGCGGCAAGTGATCGTCTACCGCAGCAACAAGAGCCTCATCTTGTAGGCTTTGGAATCTCTTCAAGGGTGAGACTCGATACCCCCTCGTTGCTACCGTCTTCTAGATTGCATCTTGGCTTGGATTGCGTGTTCGCGGTAGGAAATTTTTTGTTTTCTATGCAACGTTATCCTACAAGTGGTATCGGAGCCGTGTCTATGCATAGATGGTTGCACGAGTAGAACACAATGGTTTTGTGGGCGTTGATGCTCTTGTTATCTTTAGTTTGAGTACTTTGCATCTTTGTGGCATAGTGGGATGAAGCGGCTCGGACTAACTTTACATGACCGCGTTCATGAGACTTGTTCCTCGTTCGACATGCAACTTGTATTGCATAAGAGGCTTTGCGGGTGTCTGTCTCTCCTACTATAGTGAAGATTCAATTTACTCTTCTATTGAAAACATTAGTATCAACGTTGTGGTTCATGTTCGTAGGTAGATTAGATCTCTCTCGAAAACCCTAAACCACGTAAAATATGCAAACCAAATTAGAGACGTCTAACTTGTTTTTGCAGGGTTTGGTGATGTGATATGGCCATAATGTGATGATGAATATGTATGAGATGATCATTATTGTATTGTGGCAACCGGCGGGAGCCTTATGGTTGTCTTTAAATTTCATGTTGAGTAGTATTTCAAAGTAGTTGTAATAGTTGCTACATGAGGTGAACAACCATGAAGACGGCGCCATGAACCTTGACGCTACGCCAACGATGATGGAGATCATGCCCGTTAATGATGGAGATCATGTCCGTGCTTTGGAGATGAAGATCGAAGGCGCAACGACAAAAGGGCCATATCATATCACATATGAATTGCATGTGATGTTAATCCTTTATGCATCTTATTTTGCTTAGAACGCGACGGTAGCATTATAAGATGATCCCTCACATTAATATCAAGATAATAAAGTGTTCTCCCCTCGTATGCACCGTTGTAACAGTTCATCGTTTCGAAGCATCTCGTGATGATCGGATGTGATAGATTCAACGATTCACATACAACGGGTGTAAGCCATGTTGCACACGCGGAATACTTGGGTTTGCTTGACGAGCCTAGCATGTACAGACATGGCCTCGGGACAACGGAAACCGAAAGGTTGAACACGAGTCATATGGATGATATGATCAACATGTTGATGTTCACCATTGAAGCTACATCATCTCACGTGATGATCGGTTTTTGGTGTAGTGAATTTGGATCGTGTACCACTTAATAACTATGAGGGATGTTGTATTAAGTGGGAGTTCATTAGTAATTAGATTAAAACATGAACTAATTATCATAAACATAGTCTGAGTAGTATTTTGAATTAATTTTGTAGTATTGGCATCCGTTTACTACTATGCGCTAGTCTTGTTACTGAGATAGAAATACTGTTAAAATCTGATTAGAAACTTTACGGATTGGTACCGTATTGTTAAAGAATCAAGAATTGATTAAGTCCTATTGCAAACTTTTAGTAAACCTCACATTGTTGATTCAAAGAGCTATGGTTTCAATTAGTACCTAAAGTTATCTTGTCTCCGTGAAACTTGAAGTTCAAATTTGTTTGAAAAGTAAGGAGCTGAAAATTTAGTTTTCGAAATAATCAAGGTATGAGATATAAGTGATATCTAAGACCTTATTGCAAGATGATAGAATATATTTTGGTGAGACTACATGAACTCATAAGTTTTATGGGAATGTACGAAGGTTGAAGACGCAAGGCGTCACAATCCTCCAACTATTGGGGCACTAACGATATTCACATATCCATGAAGTGACCATCCTTAATATGCACCGTTGCTAAGACTCGTCGTTTCGAAGCATCACGTGATGATCGGGTGTGATAGATTCTACGTGTGCATACAACGGGTGCAAGCTAGATTTGCACATGCAAATACCAAGGTTAAAACTTTACGAGCCTAGCATGTACAGACATGGTCTCGGAAAGTCGTCATGATATGATGGATAAAATTATGAGTGAAATTGTTCATCATATTACAAAGTTACTAATAAGTGAAATATGGAACACTTGTCATATGATGATCAATTTCAAAGTAAGAACCTCAAGGTTATTGGTATTTGACCAACAAACCTAGAAGTTAATGATGTTGAAGTGTTTTTCTGAATAATGAGGAAAGCTAAAAGAGAAACTGCAAAAGATATTTTGGCAAAAAGAAAAGAAAAGACTAGAAAGTCTAGCTCAGGTGTATATAAATGATATACATGTTATGGTTGTATTCCTAGTTAAGTCACACTATGAAATTCTTGGGTATTAGTACTATATTGGTTGGTATGAAGTGTCATACAATACAACGCAATACAAGAATACAATGGCCTAAGTGACTGACAAAGAATATGATAGAAATGCACGTCTGGAACAAAATAAAGTGTTATTATGTCCGTCGTTGGCATTCTATCTAGCCCTTAGAATTTATAATAAAGAACTTAATAATTGTTATTTTGCTCTGGTCAAATGAAAACAATGAGTTGTTCAAATTATGACATTACTCCATATATGATGGATAAGTTATTATAAATCTTAATGGTGAAACACACATACATAACACTGACGCTAAAATGCCATACGGCAAATGATTTGAATTCCACTTATTAGTGGAACCGCCATTTAGGTCATGTTAGAAAGGAACGCATGAAGGAACTCCATGCAAATGGATTTTTGGAGTCATTTGATTTTTGAATCATTTGGCGCTTGCAAAATCTTTTCTAAAGAGAATGATTAAAATACCATTCATAGGCCAAGAGTTGAACGGGCAACAAACTTAGTGAAAAAATACATAATGATGTATGTGGTTCACTGAGCATAGTTGTGTGCGGGAGATTCTTCTACTTCATGAAAACTTTCAAACAATGAATTGAGTATATATGTGGATATATTCAATAAGGAAAAGTTTGAAACATTTGAATGGATTCAAATAAATTTCAGCATGAAGTGGAAATCATCGTAATAGAAAAGACAAATATCTATGATTGGATCATGGTGGAAATATTTGAATTACGAGTTTTAGCGAACATCTAAGAGAGTTATGAAATTGTTCTACAACTCACGTTTCTTGGAGTATCATAGTGATGAAGAAGTATCCAAGAGATGTATCCAATACTTGTTGGGTCAATGATGAGATAAAATATTGATGTCATTATATTTTTGTGGATTATGCTTTAGTGACTACCGCTTTTACACTTGAATAGAGCATCATCATGATCCGATGAAATGACACCATACAAGTTATGGCATGGGTATAAACCCTAATAGTCCTTTCTTTAAATTTTGGTCTAAGAGTTTACAACCAAAATCGGATGAATGTCTTTGTTGGTTATCCCAGAGAATTTAATTGGGAATTCTTCCCACGAGACAAAGACAAAAGTGTTTGTCAATGTTTCTTATTTCCGAGAAATTGTTTCTAATGAAGTATTTGAGTGGGAGGACAATATAATTTGATAAGGTTTATGAACCTGAGCATAATGATCAGAGTAGCGCAACATCGGAATTGGTTTCGGAAGCGGCCACGACGATCATGGCTCCCATGACTACAAAGTGTTTTAGCCATGGAGATCGAAGTACATATTGAACCTTGTAGATATGGTTTACTTTGTGATCAAATAAATGATTTGTGGACAAAGGATTGATTTTGAACAATGATAAACCAACTACAAATAAAGAAGTTATGATGGGCCCTCACTCCGTTAAAATGGCTATACACCATGAAATCCAAGATAGATGAATACTTTTTGAAAGTAATTGGATCTATGAAATTGATGGACTTGGATGAAATATCCTTGAAGAAGCTCAACTTGTCGAAAAGTTGTTTACGACAAAGTTCAAAGAGTTGACTACGATAAGATTAGATCTTCCGTAGCAATGCTTATAGTCTATGTGGATTATTCTAGTAATCACTACATATTTCTTTTATGAGATATGCTAGTAGGATGGCAAAATACACTACTTAACAGAAGTATGTATACAAGATACAACCAATTGTTTTGCTAGTCCGTAGAATACTAGATAGGAATACGAACTTCAATTGGATGAAGTGAGTATTACGGAGTTGGAATCTTCACCAGATGAAATAGTCAAAGAGTTTTTGATTTCATCAGAAATGATGAAGAGGCTTGCATTTGCAAGAAATTAAGTGGGAGCGCCGAGACATATTTATAATACTTTATGTAGATGACATATAGTTGGTTATAAATAATGTAATTATATACTTGATTAAAATGTTTCATTGAAAATTAACTTCAATGAAAGGATATGGACTAAAACATATTTAGTGTCAAGATCTATGAAGATAGATTGAAACACATGATAAGTTTAAGTCAAAGTACATAGAATGGATATTGAAATAGTTCAATATAGAAATATTAAGAAAATGTTCTTGTCATGTGAAGGTTTAACAAGACTTGAGTGTATCTGACACTCGATGAGTAAAAACACATGAGTGATTTTAGATCACGAATAAAATGTACAAAATCAGATATCTTGTGCTCTAAAATGTTATGAGCATATACCGGAATGATTCATAAGATGATCATGGGACGACAGTAAGAATATCCTTGAGTACTTTAGAAGAACTAAGGATATATATATATATATATATATTTGTATGACGAAATGACAAACAAATCGCTGTAAGGTGTTACACCGATATTGGTTTTGTCACATATAAAATATAATTTCAATCTCAAATTAGACTAAGTGTTGTTTAAAAGGTAGCACAATGAGCTAGAAGTTGTCTATGCTAGATTTAGAAGAGTTCTAAATATTGTGACGGATTCTACAAAAGAAGGCGTAGTATGTCATTGTTTTGACAATGACAAAGGATGTTAAGTCAAGAGGTTCTTTGAGAACATGGTGTAGTTCCGACGGAATCGGAACTTTGAAGCTATATTGTGTATGACAATATTAGTGACATATTTCAGACCGCGGAATTAAGGTTCCACCAGAAGACCAAACATATTTAATGCCGACTCATTTGGAAATGAGTGATGCGTTGAGACGCAAATGAATTACAAAATACATACGTTTACGAGCGTGTCGGATCCGTTGACTAAAAACCTCTCCCGTGAGCAATACATGATAAAACACCGGAAGGCCAAGGTGTTATATCTTTACAAATGTAAACTAGATTATTGACTCTAGTGCAAGTGGGAGATCGAAGGAGATATGCCCTAGAGGCAATAATAAAGTGGTTATTATTTATATCTTTATGTTTATGATAAATGTTTATATATCATGCTATAATTGTATTAACCGAAACATTAGTACATGTGTGATATGTAGACAACAAGAAGTCCCTAGTATGCCTCTTAAACTAGCTTGTTGATTAATGGATGATTAGTTTCATAATCATGAACATTGGATGTTATTAATAACAAGGTTATATCATTATATGAATGATGTAATGGACACACCCAATTAAGCGTAGCATAAGATCTCGTCATTAAGTTATTTGCTATAAGCTTTCGATACATAGTTACCTAGTCCTTATGACCATGAGATCATATAAATCACTTATACCGGAAAGGTACTTTGATCACACCAAACGCCACCGCGTAAATGGGTGGTTATAAAGGTGGGATTAAGTATCCGGAAAGTATGAGTTGAGGCATATGGATCAACAAGTGGGATTTGTCCATCCCGATGACGGATAGATATACTCGGGCCCTCTCGGTGGAATGTCGTCTAATGTCTTGCAAGCATATGAATGAGTTCATAAGAGACCACATACCACGGTACGAGTAAAGAGTACTTGTCAGGAAACGAGGTTGAACAAGGTATAGAGTGATACCGAAGATCAAACCTCGGACAAGTAAAATATCGCGAGACAAAGGGAATTGGTATAGTATGTGAATGGTTCATTCGATCACTAAAGTCATCGTTGAATATGTGGGAGCCATTATGGATCTCCAGATCCCGCTATTGGTTATTGGTCGAGTGAGTACTCAACCATGTCCGCATAGTTCACGAACCGTAGGGTGACACACTTAAAGTTGGATGTTGAAATGGTAGTACTTGAATATGGAATGGAGTTCGAATATTTGTTCGGAGTCCCGGATGAGATCCCGGACATCACGAGGAGTTCCGGAATGGTCCGGAGAATAAGATTCATATATGGGAAGTCATTTTATGTGAATTAAAATGATCCGGAAGGTTCTACGGAAGGTTCTAGAAGGTTCTAGAAAAGTCCGGAAGAAATAAGGATGGAAGGTGGAGTCCCAAAGGGACTCCACCCACCTTGGCCGGCCAACCTAAGGGAGGAGGAGTCCCAAGTGGACTCCCCACCATGGTGGCCGGCCACCCCACCAAGGAAAGGGGGAGTCCCACTCCCCCTAGGTTTGGACACTTGGAAGGTTTTGGTTGGGGTCTTATTCGGACTCTTTGACCTAAGCCTTGGGGCTTCCACCTATATAAAGAAGGGGAGAGAGGGGCTGGCCGGCCACTCAAGCCACCACCATGGCCGCACCCCTCAAGGGTGCCCTAGCCGGCGCCCCTCTCCCCAAACCCTAGCGGTCTCTCTCTCCTCCACCATATCCCGCACGCTTAAGCGAAGCTCCGCCGGATTTCTCCACCACCACCGACACCACGCCGTCGTGCTGTCGGATTCAAGAGGAGCTACTACTTCCGCTGCCCGCCGGAACGGGGAGGTGGACGTCGTCTTCATCAACAACCGAACGTGTGACCGAGTACGGAGGTGCTGCCCGTTCGTGGCGCCGGAACCGATCGTGATCAAGATCTTCTACGCGCTTTTGCAAGCGGCAAGTGATCGTCTACCGCAGCAACAAGAGCCTCATCTTGTAGGCTTTGGAATCTCTTCAAGGGTGAGACTCGATACCCCCTCGTTGCTACCGTCTTCTAGATTGCATCTTGGCTTGGATTGCGTGTTCGCGGTAGGAAATTTTTTGTTTTCTATGCAACGTTGTCCTACAAAGTGGTCATGGAAAAGTATCTTTCAGACATGGAACCAAATAAATGTCAGTAGAAAATATCACATGCTATTTCTGAAAAATGAAATTCCTTTTTATATGAAAACATGATGCTATTGGACTTTTCCTTTTTATATAATGCACTGCAACGGAATATTGGCTGTATTTTCTTGTAGAGGTTTGAGAACACAAACAATTTGAAGTTTTTGGCTTTTGATGCACGCAGTTATTTTTTGGTTATTTGAGGTGTCGACATCGCATTATTTGTATCTCCGCATTTTGGTCTTGTATTGTTGGTCGTGGTTTATTTTACTAGGGCAGCAACAGTGGCTATGTCACATCGTGTAGAGGGTTGTAGCATGTAGGTGGTCAATTAACTATGTTTTCTTGGGATTGTGCTTTATCTTTGGGACGACGTGCTGTTGCTGCTCACCGGCGCCCCGCGTTCGCCGCAGCACTCTGGTGAGCACTCCGGCTTTGGCCGATTCCCCTCCAAGCGAGTTCGTGCCCCAGCACTAGGAGACGTCCTGCTTGTGTTGATTCAGATTCTAGCATTTTCCAACTCTTACATATTAATCTATACGAGCAGATGTACAGGTTGACCTTCAACCTTAAGACGACGATGAGCAGCGGTTGGTTCAAGTGGAGCACGTTCTGGATGGGCAGATCGACGACTCTATGGGCGGCATGATGCCATAAACCTCGACTAAATCGGCGTGCAGATAAGTGTTCTTTAGCTATCAAATCCGTTGTACTTCCGCGCCGTTTTGACTCATGCATCGGCGGCTTGAGCTCCAGCCAGATATACTCCCCTGCCATGTCCCTAGCAGTCGTCGGATTTGGGCGTCGTGGTCCGGATGTGTACCCGGGAGCCTCTCTGATCCTTGCATCCTCTGGATCCTCTTCCCCTCTTCATTGCTTTTTTTATTTGCTTTAAGGTTTCTTTCTCATCTGTTCATGTAATTCTGGTTTGCAATGCAAAACATTTAGATTTTCTCTCTTGTGTTCAGTAATTCGGCAGGAACAATGCAGAAGTACATGCGTCCTCACAAAACAGTTCACTCAAAAGCTTCAACTTGCAATATTTTGATGTGCATGATTCCATCCGGATCTTACTTCGGTATTTCAGAGGAAGTGGCAACTATACGATTTGTTGAGGCGCGGATCATAGCCATAGTTGTACTTGCAGGCTGCACTTGTGCCGCTGGAGTTGCAGGCGACAGCTGCAATACATACCATCCATATGTTGTAGTTCACTATCTGGGTCGGATGGCTGCCTTGTGAGCTCTGAAGTTATTTTAGTTTCCATTCCCATCATCCCACGTGAGCTCTGAAGTTGTTAGTGGTAGGCTCTAATTGAATATTTGATGCAATTATTTCTTGCCGTACCTGAGAGGTCAGTGGTCTAATGTCAGCTAATATCACTTCCATCTTCTTGGTTAATACTTAATAGGTCACAGTTTCATGGGCCTATATGCCCAGTTCATGTATTCTTTGTTCCTGGTAGTTAGGCTTACTAGATGTATGTGTTATTTTCTGCAGGTAGTCCTGGTTTTGCCTGTTCTACGTCTTTGGCAGTCTCAGCTGCCTATAGCTTTAGATTTTTCTTCAGGTTCAGGTGCTATATAGGGTGGTTTGTCCTCACATATTTTTTTCAGATTTTTTTGTCTTTCTATTTATTTTTGTCATGTACATATGAGATTCTTTATTTGCAAGAGGAAATGGACTATATGTAAAAGTAGGCACCTTAGATCATTTCATGGTTACAGGTAGATTCACTAAGTTAGACATAGCTTCAGATAATATCTGATTTGCATTTATACAATCAAAACATTTTCTTTTCCTTTATCCAGTGTTCAACTAATGTAGATGCAATTGGGTAGCTCACATCTCCATCGTTGCACATTTTAGTGAACTGGACATTGCATTGTCAGCTTTGTCTGATCAATTATATTGTATGCCGTTTTTAAACCATGACACATATGTTAGTCTCGTACACTTCTTTGTTAGTGTTTTCATTGGACTTTATAGATCGGTGAGTATTTTCCGTGGACTTACCAATAAACAACATACCATGCTTTACGTTAATTAGACATATTGTTCTTACTGTCTATATTAGAAAAATAGAAATCAGTTCATGTTTCAGGTTCAGTTATCCTATAATTAGACATTGTTCTTGCTGTCCCTGTTAGAAAAAATAAATATTGGATCATGTTTTCGGTTAAGTTATCCTAAAATTGAGCAGACTTCTTTTGCTGTCCAAGTTGAATAGTTCGTTACATGTTGCACTCCATTTACCAACTGGCAGCAGGCCATTGGTCATAATTATCCTTCTACTCGAAAGAATTTCTTATTTGCTTCTTTTGCTCTCCTCCTCTCCAGGATGTCTTGCAGACATGAGCCTGTCACCTGCCATTGACGAGTTTGCTTCTGAAGATGATTGATTTGTAAAGTGGTAGAAGCTTATGCATGTTGCTGCAGTTTGTTAGCTGGGAACCACCTCCTCAATGTAGTACTGTTGTTACAGAAGATACAACATAATAGATTTGAAAACTATCCCTGGTATTGTGTTTCTAAGTAGTACTATCTTATGCAGATAGCTACAGTGTGTTGGTTGAACACTTATGTTTCTACTTTACTATGTGCTTACCAAATTCATTAATTTTTAATTTTGGATTCCAAGCAGAGGATACTTGAAATCCTGTTTAGTCACATGCATGCCCTTATAGCGAGGGTTAATAGTCCTCACTTTTTAGTCTCGTGTATGTTCTATTTTCTTATCTCGTATATTTGATTGTAGTTTTTTTTGTATTTGCTTTATAGGCTTAATATCAGAGGAACCAGCGGTAATGGTGTATAGTGATCTTGGTGCACATTTGTTCTTTGGTTCTTAGTGATGATCCTGGTGTATTCTTATTGAAGGAAATGACACTTATTACATACTTATTGTATGTGTTGATGGCACCCAAAAAAACATGATATTTATGTATATTTATTTCTCTTTGCTATGAACAAATGGTTGGATGCAACAAATGTTGCTCCTGTGTTGTACATGTGTTATCTGTAGATATTTGCTTGAAAGTTTTTATTTTATTTTAAAAAGATTGCTTATACAGGCTTACGGTCTCTCAAAGACATTGAATTCTTGAACAACTAAACATACATCAGCCGAGTAAAACTTATGTTTTTTTTTTTAAAGGATTGCTATACAGGCATAAGGGCTTTAAAAGACCTACTAAATTCTTGGACAACTACACGTACATCAACAGCATAAAACTTATGGTTACAATACTGTCTTGCACTTGCCTGTGTGTTGGAGCGCACCAGGTTATCTCAAGTGATAGCAAGTAGTGCAGAGTCATCTCAAGTGATACCAACACCGGGTCATCTCAATTGATAGCAAGTGGGCGGCGATCTAAAGAGCAGCGCATAGGGTCATCTCAAGTGATAGCAAGTGGGTGGTGATTGAAAGGGTCATCTCAAGTGATACCAAGTGGGCGGCGATCGAAAGAGCTACACGCTCCCGAGCCTCTGGTATTGAAATAAACCAATGCTTACGGTGAGCAATGCGGTAACACGCCCAATCGGATACTATTGTACTCGATGAAAGAGCTGCGCTCCAATCTGCGGTACTAAAATAAGCCAAACCTTATGGTTAGCCTCCGCCATTTGCGCGATAGCGCAACGGGTCATCTAGTCTCATAAAAAGGTAGAATATTGCGTTCGTTTATAGGAGTGACTGTGTGTATGTATTTACGAGTGTCTATATCCGTACCATATTTCATAAGAAAGGAAATGTTTAGCTTCAAAATTTGTTAAAAAGCATGTAGTTCCAATGAACTTTAAAACAAGAATTGCTTCTCTTGTCAGCGGGGAGTAGTTTACTGAAGGTGGGAAAAATTGAAAAGAAGAGATTTCTACTCCACTTCATAATTCATCATGTTTCCTTATTTACGGATGGACGGAGCAAAACTATGCGCCATTACTCATTGTGTGAAACCTGGCTCTTTTTTTTTACTACGAAACATGCCTTAAATGTGTTCCTCATCGACGATTTGCATGCTCATGCATTCCAGAGTCTTTGAGTGTGATATAGTTCCTTATAATACGCCACCAAACGGAAGTCCTACCATAGGTAACGTGGCTTTGGGTATGAAAAAAAGTCTCTGAGATCGATCGATAGTTGGACTCGTCATTATCAATGCACCTGCAGGGTTTTCTCCTTGAAAACTTAGTTTAGGAGGGATGTATTTTCAGTTTATTTTTGTCCTTTATAATAGGGTTCACTAGTAGAAAACCTCTCATCAATACCGGTTCCAGAGGGGCATTCGTACCGGTTGAGCAACCGGTATAAATTATCCGGCACTAAAGGCCCCCCCTTTCGTACCGGTTGCTTACGAACCGGTATAAAAGGGGCCTCCACGTGGGCCACCAGGAGAGCTCAGGGCCAAGGAGCTTTGGTATCGGTTGGTAATACGAACCGGTACCAAAGGTTCCCACCCGCGGCAGGGAATTTGCCCGAATCTCTGCCGCGTCAGAGAATTGAAGTTTTAGGGTTTTTGGAGGGGTTTAGGGATATCGGTTTGTTTCATATCGCGTCGATGCACCAGAAACACGTTTGGGTTTAGGTAGTACATGAAGATCAAGATGATGCATAGCAAGTTGGTGCATATAATATAACACACATGTAATTGCATAAGATCGCAAATTAAGAAGCACTATGCATGAAGATCGATCTTCATGCATAGTGTTACTCTCCGAGGCGTACTCTATATATGTCTATTACATGTAGCATAGTGGTACTCTTCGAGTGAACTATATATGTAGCATGTACATCTTCATTCATAGTGGAACTCTGCGACTGGTGGTATGACGTCCCGAAGGAAGAATCCCGCCAATTCCTCGCCTATTGCTATGAAGCGGTCATCGATTGAGAGCTTGTTCCGCTTTGTTGCCAACTATAAAAGAATAAGATACAAATGAGTACATCAGATATGTGTGTGTGTATATATATATATTCAAACCACAATGAAACAACTATTACTGAAACTCAGCACAACTTATGATAAGAAAACAAATTTGTGAATATTGTTTTCGTACCTCTTTATTTCTTTCATTATTCATTCTCTCGCTGACAATTTCGTGGATGTACTCGCAAACGTAGAATCCACAGAGATCAGTCCCTTGTGGTTGTTGCGGGCATTTCTTTACAAGAATATAATTCAATCAAACAATAGTCAAGTATGATAATTAAAGGTGTGTGGACCTAGGTAGTACTACTTACTTTCGCCTTCCATCGCAGCCTCGGTGGCCATTCATGGGACTTATCTTTCTTGATGAAAGTTGCCCATACGCTGCCCGATAAAAGAAAATGCATAAAAGAGTTATCAATTAGTTCATAGCAGGAAATTAACGAAACAAACCGATAACAATTAAAATTACCTTTTGAGCATTAAATAACAAGACAAGTATAGTTCCGGTTTTTTGCTTAGTGAGTCAAAGACTTCAACTTCTCCAATTTGCATATTGATGACGAGAAGAATAAAGTGAAACCTACGCACGTTTAAATATGTAGTGTCATATATATAAGTCATTAGTTAAAATTTTCGGAAGTTCCGCCTCGGAAAAAATTCCCTGCAAGCCCGTGAAAGCTACTTAACTAGTAAAACAATCCAACCATCTCCATTGTTAATATCTTACATACAGTAACATCATTACACAAAAGTGATTTCCATATTGAGATACACAAGTTATGATCCCTATATCTAGCTAGTCTTCTGAGTTTTCTTCGTCCGTTTCCCTTTCTTCTGACTGCGACGCAACCATGGACAATCTTCCTTATTTAAGATGATGCTTGGATCAATTTTTACCTTGAAGGGTGGAATATCATCAAACTTATTATAATCTTCTGACATGTGTGTCTTGTCCTCTACTCCCACGATGTTTCTTTTTCCTGAAAGAACTATGTGCCGCTTTGGCTCATCGTATGATGTGTCCTCTTGCCTTTCTTTTCTTTTTTTGGCTTGCTAGACATGTCATTCACATAAAAAACCTGAGCCACTTCACTGGCTAGGACGAATGGTTTGGTGTCGTACCCTAGATTCTTGAGATTCACTATAGTCATTCCGTACTGCGGGTCTACCTGTACCCCGTCTTTCAGGTTGAACCATTTGCACCGGACCAAAGGGACCTTGAAATTAGGTCCATAGTCAAGTTCCCATATCTCCTCTACGTACCCGTAATATGTGACCTTATTCCCATTGCCATCTTCTGCATCAAAGCGGACACCACTGTTTTGGTTGGTGCTCTTTTTGTCTTGGGCAAACGTGTAAAATGTGTTCCCATTAATCTCGTACCCTTGAAAAGTCGATATAGTCAAAGATGGTTGCTTGGCCAACAAGTACAACTGCTCGTCATCGGTGACATTCATGAGACGTGTTTGCAACCAACCGCCGAAAGTCTTCATGTGTTCTCCAACAATCTAATCTTCACGTTGCTCCGGGTATTTAGAGCGTAAGATATCCTTGTGTTCCTCTTTGTACGGAGCCACCAAGATGGAATTATGTAGAACTGTGTAGTGTGCTTGACTGAAAGAATGTCCGTCCATACACGTTGTTGATTTCTTTCCTAGCGTGCCTTTTCCACGCAGTCTCCCCTCATAGCGCGATTCAGGAACACCGATCGGCTTAAGGTCAGGAATAAAGTCAACACAAAACTCAATGACCTCCTCTCGTTCCATAGCCCTTGGAGATGCTTCCTTCGGCCTAGCACGGTTATGAACGTACTTCTTTAAGACTCCCATGAATCTCTCAAAGAGGAACATGTTGTGTAGAAATACGAGAACGAGAACGCCAATCTCTTCGACCGGGTGAACTAGGAGATGTGTCATAATATTGAAGAAGGATGGTGGGAACACCAACTCGAAGCTGACTAGACATTGGACCACATCCTTCGTAAATTTTGTAGAGTAAGTGGATCGATCACCTTCGAGAAATTGCATTGAGGAACGCACATAGCTTCACAATGGGTACTCGAACATTTTCCGGCAGAAGCCCCCTCAATGCAACCGGAAGTAATTGTGTCATAATCACGTGGCGGTCATGAGACTTTAGGTTTTGAAACTTTTCTCTCGACATGTTTATTATTCCCTTTATATTCGACGAGAAGCCGGACGGGACCTTGATACTACTCGGGACTTCAAAAAAGATCTCCTTCTCCTCTTTGGTAAGAGCGTAGGCTGGCGGGACCTTGATACTTCTCTGGATTCGGGTTGTTTCCTTCGTGGATACTTTGCTGGTCCCGCCGTGCATCCGGTGTATCTTTTGTCTTCCCATACACGCCCAAGAAGTTTAGCGAGGTTGACGCAAAGATTTTTCGTCACGTGCATCACGTCGATTGCGAGTGAACCTCTAAGAATTTCCGAGTATGGTAGCTCCCAAAATATCGACTTCTTCTTCCACATGGGTACGTGTCCGTCAACATCATGCGGAACAGATTATCCGCCGGGACCCTTTCCAAAGATCACTTTTAAATCCTTGACCATATCATATATAACTTCCCCGATAGGGCGGGTAGGCTTCGTTCGGTTATCCGCCCCACCTCCGAAATGCTTTCCTCTCTTTCTTACGTGATGTTGTTTTGGAAGAAATCGACGATGCCCCGGTACACATTCTTGTTTCCCAAATAATTACTCGTCAGTCTCACCTAAACAGTGTGTGCATGCATTGTATCCCTTGTTTGACCGCCTACGAAATGTTACCAAGAGCAAGGCCAATCATTGATGGTTACAAATAACAACGCTCGTAGGTTAAATTCCTTTTGTTCGTGCTCATCCCACACGGGTACACCTTCGTCACGCCACAACTCTAAAAGTTCTTCAACCAATGGCCTCGGGTACACATCAATGTCATTGCCGGGTTGCTTCGGGCCCCGGATGAGCACCGGCATCATAATGAACTTCCGCTTCATGCACAACCAAGGAGGAAGGTTATAGATACATAGAGTCACCGGCCATGTGCTATGACCGGAGCTCTGCTCCCCGAAAGGATTAAAGCCATCCGTACTTAGACCAAATCTTAAGTTCCTTGCGTCATCTGAAAATGACTTGAACTCTCTGTCGATTTTTCTCCACTGCGACCCGTCAGCGGGGTGTCTAAGCATTAAATCTTTCTTACGGTCCTCTTTGTGCCATCGCAACAACTTGGCATGCTCTTTGTTCTGGAACAAACGTTTCAACCGTGGTATTATAGGAGCATACCACATCACCTTCGCAGGAACCCTCTTCCTGGGGGTGGACTCGCCCTCAACATCGCCGGGGTCATCTCGCCTGATCTTATACCTCAATGCACTACATACAGGGCATGCATTCAAATTCTTGTACTCCCCGCGGTAGAGGATGCAGTCATTGATGCATGCATGTATCTTCTGCACCTCTAATCCTAGAGGGCAGACAACCTTCTTTGCTTCGTACGTAGTAGAGGGCAATACGTTCTCCCCTGGAAGCATCTTCTTTATTATTTTCAGCAACTTTTCAAATCCCTTGTCAGAAGTACCATTCTCTGCCTTCCACTGCAGCAATTCCAGCGTGGTAGCCAGCTTTTTCTGACCATTCTCGCAATTTGGGTACAACAGTTTGTTGTGATCCTCTAACATTTTCTCCAACTTCAACCTCTCCTTTTCATTTCCGCAGTTCATCTTCGCATCAAGAATGGCCCGACCCAAATCGTCATCCGGGTCATCAAAAATCGGCTCATCGAAAATGGGCTCTTCTTCAGCTTCGTCTTCCCCCATTCTACTATCACCATCTTCAGTGAATAAGGGATAGTTGTCACTATCCTCTTCTTCTTCGTTGTCTTCCAATATAACCCCTCTTTCTCCGTGCTTGGTCCAACAATTATAGCTGGGCATCAAACCGTTCTCCAGCAGGTGGACGTGAAGGGTCTTTGAGGTAGAGTAATCCTTCATATTCTTACAGGAACTACATGGACAATACATGAAACCATTCGACCGCCTGTTTGCCTCAGCCACGCTGAGAAAATAATGCATGCCATTAATGAACTCGGGATGGCACCGGTCACCGTACATCCATTGTCGACTCATCTGCATTTTATATGTATATCAAAAATCATTAAGTACACAACATCGTGGATATATGAGTGACCAACTTAATTAATTAATATTCAAGTTCATCACATAAAACTAATTGTTTTTATAAAAAAGAAGAGGGCTCACCGAGGTGGTACCGTGTCGGCTAGGGGACGACGCTGGCGATCGACGGCGGTAAGGACGGGGATGATACTAATTAAAACCTACAAAACATACCATAATTTCAGCTCAAATTGCATATAAAAAAAATAAAATCACTAACTTAGGCATTTCATCGAACACCTTGCTTGCACTACAAAATAGTACGAGTTAAAACTACCAAAGAAATGAGCTAAATTAGGAACGCCTGAAGGAAGGATGATATTGCTAACCCTTAGATAGATGGGTGCCGTTAATCTTGTTAAAATGGTGGAGAAAAATGAAGATTATTGGAGTGTGAGAGGTGCAAAATATTTGGAAATGTGAGAGAGGATGAGAAGGAAATGAGATATGCAGGGAGCTCGGGCGCCGCCGCGCGCTGATATAGGGCATGGACCCTTTAGTACCGGTTCCTTACATGAACCGGTACTAAAGGTGCAGCCTTGGCCCCACCACCGCCTGGAAACTGGGCAGAAACCCTTTCATACCGGTTCGTAACACGAACCGGTATTAAAGGTCCATAACAAACCGGTATAGATGTCCCCCCTGGAACCGGTATTAATAACGCCTTTCGTACCGGTTCGTAAGGGAACCGGTACTAAAGGCTTAGATGGATGAGAGGTTTTCTACTAGTGGTTAGTGTTCGCCTGGTGGAATTGCTGTCGAGATGCATGGCTTCAGGTTCTCTTTTCTAGGTCAAACATGTTCAACTGCTGACTTTTTGCGTTATGAATAAGAAAGGTTGTGTGCATCTCTGTGCAGAGGCCGAATCTCCATATCCTTTTCAAAAAAGACACGTTGCACTAGAGAGTGGCTAAGTGCCCGTCTGGTAGCAACATTTGGTCCACTTGGCAAAGACACTCTGCGATACATATACATGAGATGTTGCACACCGGTCCATCAAGGCGTCTACCTAGCCAAGTGCTGATAGGCTCCGCTAAGATAGGCCTAGAGCTTACCATTGAAAGAGCCGAAGAAAGAATGTCTTGATCGATAGGCGAGCGTGGGAGGCTCACTAGAATGATGTGTCATTCTTCTTGTGTTCATAGGGACACATGCTCGCTTTTTTTCGTGTTTTTCCTTTTCTTTCTTCCATCGGGTTTTGACGGGTGTATTGTTTACTTTTCGAGTGTTCATTTCTATTGGTGGTGCGCCAGACCTAGTTTGGCTAGATGATGTTGTGGAGTTTGTGGTTTTTGCTCATTTTTTCTCTAATTAATCGAGCCATTTATGATTTTTTGGGTAATTTTCTCTTATAACCTAGATCAACCCTCTTTTCTTTTATTATCCATTTTTCTCTTTATCTTTATGAAGTGTGTGAGCTCCTCTTTGACTAGCTTCTTAAAAAGCGACATGCAACATTTCTCCTATAAATGTTCCTAGACTACCCGGCCAACCAAGGCACCTGAGAGGGGCAAACGTTCGTCCACCGTTGGATGCAAGCGATTCACTCCCGCTTTTCACCTCAGCCATCCATTGCGGTAATTTTTTCGTCACCAGCTTTCTGCAAATGAATGCATGACAATTGGGCCCAACCAGGTGTGGAGCCGACAGGAAGAGACAGCCAGAACAGCTCGTTTGCGTAGCCTTTCTTTGTGTACGCGCAGCTCGAGACAGAGGCGACCAATTCCGCTAGGGTTCTCGCCCGAAGCCTCATTCGTCCGCCACTCCGCCTCCATCCCCAGCCGCCACTCCCATCCTGACCCACCTGCCGACGTGAGCGAGGAGGGAACGCGGGCGCCGCCGGAGAGCGGCCGCGGGGTGCTGCTGCGTGGAGCACCGGTCACCACCGGTTGCGGGAGTCGCCGTGCGAAGAGTAGACGCTGCTGTCGCGGCTCCTCCAGATCACCGCTGGTCGCGCACGTCTCCGCCGGTGTGAAGTCAACGCCGACTCCCGCGTCTCTTCCTCGCCTTTCTGCTCAGATCGAGCAGGGCAGGAACGGGCCGGCGGCGGCTCGTCTCTTTTCTCTCTCAAGATCTTGCAAGGGATAGGTAAGCGTTCAGTTCCATTTTGGTTTCCTCGCTACAGCCGTCCTCTCCATCAAGATCGAACAGACGCCGCCGCGGATCTGTCGACTGCAGCCCGAGCCATCGGCACGGCCGCCACGCCGCATTAATTACGGCGTCCCCGTGAGTTTGGTTGGCCAGAAATTGCCTTTTGCCATCTGATCTTTGGAATCTTTGCAGTACTTCTCTTAATTAACTCTGTTCAGAGTCCTTAACAACTCATAGACATCATCTTTGCGATAGCAGTTGGTGTCGCCCAGTGATACAACGACCGGAAAACTCACCGCTCCAACTTTCGACTGACCAGTATAAAAAATAACAAATGAAACCATGCAGAAATTCAGCAGTCTGTTTTTCACATAGGCAAATGTTTCTTTTCTGTACCTTACTAGGATAAGGGACAATCTTCAGACTGCTTACTTATTATAGTCTACCTCACTACGATTTTTCTTTCCCGTTTTACTGTTTGTTATCTTAATATACAATCTATACTTCAATAAGTATAGCATATATACCGTAATATTCTCACTTTCTACTATGATCTATTGCAGTATGCAAAACAAAAGCATCTTCTCGTGGATCTTCCAGCCATCAAGCTTGCAGATAGTGCAGAGGTTACAGAAGAGACCATATTAATATCATTGAGGCGAGCCCTTGCTCAACACTCTGCTCTGCAAGCGGACGATGGACACTGGGCTGTCGACTTCAGTGCAATTATGTTCATTATGCCTATCTTGGTGTGTTCTTTATTTACATATGGCACTATATTTTGAGCGACAGCGAGCGTGCCCGAGCGAGGAGAGGTCGGCGGCGGCTGGTACCCTGTGTACCCATCAGTAATGGTTCAACGAATCCAACCTACACGCTTTTTATTTTCGTTTCTTAGGTCCTTAGGCTGCTGAACGTGCCATTGCAGACGAAGTGGGAGTCTCACAGGGAGGAGGATCCGCCGCACCCTCCTTGCTGCCTGTGCGCCGAGGGTGAATTGGCGCTGCTCAGGCAGGCGGCGGGCACCATACTTTCTTCCAGGACTGTGCCAAAAGGTTAGTACTCCATATCCTCTTGAGCCCTATCTTTATCCCTATTTCTATAGCAAATTTACGTCACCCTTGGCCTTTTTAGTTGGTATTAGGATTTGAAGTATTCTCCATCTACATGCTTCCAGGACTTCCTGCACCACCTCTCATCTTCCTCCCGATCAAGATCGTGCCAAAAGGTTAGTACTAAAGATCTTCCTGAACCTCTTTATCCCCTTTTCTATTGCAGATTTACCTCACCTTTGGCTTTTTAGTTGGTCAGGTCATGTGCTTGCATGTATGTATTATTTGCTAGATCTGATGTACTCTCCACCAAATCATTGTCCTTTTTTCTAGCAAAAAAATTCATAGCTGCGTCTTTGTGATTTAGTTCACACGCATGAGGTTGCATCCCATAGTTATACTGAATTTGAGCATTCTCCTTTTTGCCCCTTTATTCCTGATTACCCATGGCAAGTTCATGTCTGTCTGATTGCAGTTCATACTTTAATGACCCCAGATTTATCTGATTGCAGCTCATATTTTGAGTTTTGCATCATGATATTATCCTACATATATTCACCTAAATGAACACCTTCCGAGGGTAACATTGTTGGTTACGTTATAGCTATGCACGTACTAATGTATTTGACCCCAATCCAGAATTGATACTAACAAGATGTGCAGAACATGTAAGAGCCTACAGCAACACCCTCCATGAAACAAGAGGGAAATGCTATGGATGAGACTCCAAGAAACCGTGTCGAGTATAAATGGTGGGATCCTGCAGAACATGACATGGAAAACCACAGGATGACATCTAAAAAGCAATTTTTCTGCGTAAAGCCAATTGCACACATTTTCTCATGCTAAAATTTTCTTATAATATTGACTTGCTTTTCTGACTGAATGTGTTCATTTGTAGTCTAGAAAGATGCCTGTAAGCTGTACAAAAATAAATGTAAACTGATAATACATATTTGCCGATGAGAAAGTTGGTACTGTATCTGATTTTATACATATTTGCATCGCTTTGAGCAGTGAGGGATTGCTCCTGGAGGTAAAGAGGACAGGAGTGGCACGGGGCATGGACGTAGCGCGGACATCACAGTGCCTTCCACACGCGCGCCACCATGAGGTCCTTCTCTTGATGCTGCTCTCGTGAGTCTCGTTAAGTCTGTGCTCAGTGCTTGTTTCCTATAAAAAAAGATAAGGTGTATCTTATTCAATTTGTGTAGATATTATATGGAGAAGCAGCATCCGACGAGGGTTCTGATCAGATGCACGAAGGCTTGGTTGCAGTGGCTATTTTATTTTGTTTACTGGTATTCAGGTGTGTTTCTTTCGTTTGGTGCTGCCCTGCTTTACCATATGCTACTTGACTCATATTTCTCTCCTCGCTTCTACTCTTGCGCTTTGCAGAATCTTGGATTTGGTATCCTTGTCCTCGGCTATTGTTCTGTGCTCAGCTGCATGTTTTGAGATTTGGTTTGGTAGCATTAGTCTTTTGAGGTTGCAGGCTTGCAGCCGGAACCTTCACACACTAAAATAATTAGGAATTAGGAAATTTGAGAACTGATTCACTGTTGTTTTAGTCAATACACCATTCTTTTTTTGGAAACTTGAAACTAACTACATTTGGTTTAACCTCATGTTTTTTCAGCTTAGAATTACAAAATCTGTAACATATAAAGGTATAGAATTACATTTCACAGTATGAAGTGATGTTACGAGTTCAGACCTAAGTTACTGTATGAAATGATGTGTTTTCAGCAAGTATTTGTTGCCTGAGAAGGAAAATTACGTGTTGACATGTGACATGCATATGTGGTTTTTCTCAAAGCATGTTTTGAACTTGGCTTAATTTCTTGGGTTCAGGGGTGTGGAGTTGGAAGAAGTTTATTTACTTGTATAATGCTTTTACTAATTTACTCTGACATTACGCTTCAGCTTTACTTTCCCATTTGTCTAATGTTTGATGTGAGCAAGGAACATCGGGTGCAGAGGTGCTTGTCTGATCTTTTTGCTTGTGCTGAGATGCTCCATTGAAGAAATTTAGCTGTAGTTAAATTTGCATTAGGAAAACATTGAAGTGCAAGTAGAGATGCACATGCACAATAGCTGACCAATTTTTTTTCCTGTGTACAGATGGGTCAGTGATAGCAACCAGCAGCCCATGGTTAGTTGCATACGAAAAGGTAACGACAAGCACAACACATCTACTTCGCAGCTTGTTTGATTTGCTTAGGCAGGGACATGATCCATCATTGATGCCTCTTTCACCATTGATAGCTGGGTTGAACCTTTTTAGAGCAATAAACAAACTAATGGAAATTTCTCTTATTTTCCCTTAATGATCCATACTGATATGTGGGAATTGGTAGCATATTTGATTTTTTTTTTCTTAGATCTACCATGAATAAAATGATGTTTTATACTATGGATCTCTGGCCCTAATCATTTGTGTGATGTATTTGTACATTTATGGTAAGTAGGATGATAGTCCACGAATGATTCAGTAACCGGAAGTTATTTATTCGTTGACACGCCTGTAGGTGTCATTATTATTATTATTTCTGGAATTCTTACATGATCGCCAATTGGTCAGGTTCTAGGTAACTAAGAGGTTGCCTCTATAGTTGAACCATTTAAACTGTTAGCGGTAGAGTTGGGTACCTTGCCGTGTATTATAGTAATTGTGGTATTCTCGACTTTTTCAGCTGGAATTTTGAAAGAACAAATTTTTGTTTTGCAGCTAGGATTTAGTGTTAGTGGATTCCATGGTGGGCTGCAGCCTACAGGTATGCCCATTCTCCCTATCTCAGTTTTCTCTCTATCTTCTACTGTATGTTGAACTGCTTATTAATCACAACACTCCTACCGACCAAGCATTTATGCGACTTGGTGAAAGAACAACCTCGATTAATTACATCATAAATAGTAGTTTGCGACCGGTAAGTATCTTTATCTTTTCTTCTATTGGATGACTTCCTTCCATATTTTTTTTGCGCAGCAAGAAATTTGGTAATTTTCTTAGGGTCTTATACTCCTATAAATACATAAAATTGTTAGATTCTCCTGTGTGAAATTGAGCACCGGCGTGGACTCGAGGGATGCGGGGCGACAGATAGTTTTCACATTTACATGGTTTGACAGATAGTTACACCAGTACTTGTGTATAACAGTGTGTTAACAAACTCCATGATATATATACAAATTTATCTAATAGTTCAGCACCTACTAAGGTTGACCCAAACAGTATCTCAGGCTTCAAATAAAAATATTGTCCATGTTTTGTTTTCCTAGACGGACTAACGACCGAAGCAGCTCATACTAAGAAGCTCTCGGTATAGTTCTCTCAAAGAACTTCCGACTCACGTTACTTTTTAGATAATATAGGAAATTGTCATTTCGCACTCTTTGGTTTCTGAATGGCATTTCACGGGAGTGAGTGCCGTAAATTTCACATGCCAGGTCAGCACATATCACTCTGTTTTATTTCACATGCCCATTGTCCTTTTCTTTTCGCTCTGTTTTATTCTTCCCAAATTTTCCACAAGGTTATTTATTATTTTTAGAAAATAGGGTATTACATATGCATTGTTGATTGCATCTTTTCTCTTTCGATCTATATCTCGGATGTTCTGAGACTTAAATACTAGGAAAACCTCTTGGATAATTAGGTCTTGAAACTGAATCTAAAAGAAGGTTAATGTCACCTACCTATTAACCACTTCACATATAGGATATAGTAGTCATTGATGACCCTGTTTTTTTTAGGAAGTTAGATGTGTTGGCTACTGTAAGCGTTACTTGTGCCATCACACTGTTTGTACCACCAGTACAATTGACATGGTGGTTGCAGAATCAAGGGCCATAAGGGAGCCTCGTGTTGTTCAGAAAGACAACCAAGGTTGGCATCTTTTTAATTCTTATCGTTGGTGCAAGTAAGGTCAGAAGGATGCTAAGGGAAATACAAACCCAAGGTCAGTTCAATGACTTCACGTGTCACTCAGTCTTATTGTTTTGAGGAGCTACTACAAATATACCCACCTTGTCTGTTCAATAGGCAAGCATGTGGAAAGCGCGTCATATGATGTGAAATCTGTTATCATGAAAAAGAGGGAAGGGCACAACCATGAAGTTCGAGCAGCTAGAAATAGCGGGCATGTGAGCGATGGTTCTGGGAGTGCTCTCAGAGGCCAACTGGAGTCATTCAACTTCCTCTTCAGGATTGACAGAGCCAGGACTACGATCTGCCTTCCCCCACCTGCAAATGCAGCATGGTCAGCTAACCAATTGATGATTTGCGATATTACGAGTTAGGCCCAGTTTATCACTTTCTTCCAGTTTGTTGCCAACAATCTGGCAGTGTCATAAGGGAGTACACTGTTTGTTGCCAACGATGCGCGGTGCCATAAGGGAGTACATGTGTTTCATCTAAAAATATAACACCGGGTTGATTTGTATTCTCCTTTTGATGTGTTGACTAACACATTCAATCCGTAAGGTTAGTTTCTCTTTCTGTTGCTTGCCCATTGTCCTTGCTTAAATGTCCATTGTCATTTCCTTGTTTGAAGTTGCCTCTTGAGTTTGTACATAATGTTGTACAATGTTATTGGACCTTAGCTAAAATCTGCAAAATGTTCATACAAATGTCACCACTTAGATTCTGGAATATATTTATAATGGTCACAATATATTTATAATGGTTACTATCAATTGATAGAGGTCTTAAATTGTTGTATAATTAACCAAAATTTGATTGAGAATGGCTGCAGCGTCACTCATGAGTGTGTCCAAGGGGTTGGAAGAGGAAGAGGAGGACGTAGGTGGGGCGGAAGGAGCTGTCGCATCGGAGCAAAAGGAGTAGCCAAAGGAGGATGGAAGGGCTGTCGAGGAAATTTTCTCAAGCGCACACTGTTGGATGCTATTATAACTCAGCCTGGATGGCCACCCAACCCAAATGCCCTCCCTTTACCACTATGGTGGCGGCGATGGCGGGAAGAGCAGAGCTCCACTCCGAGCACCCGGTGTTAAAATAAACCAAAACTTATAGTTTAAATTCTGATTTAATTCTATTGTTTGCGCGATTGTTCTGGTTAATAGGTTCTTGCGAACGGAACACAGCTTGCTTGCTCTCAAACACGTGTAGAGTTTCTCCTCTTTCATTCTATGGCTGATCGCTGGCAAAGCTCGAAATCATTTGGATTGTTGTTATTCAAGCTATGGTATCAGGAAGGACTTATGTTGAGGTAAATAATTTCACTATTTAGTTATCTTTCTTTGTTTGTTCAAAGATCATTCTAATACAAAATGTCAGCTTATGCTAAATACAATTTCATGTACTAATCGAGTCTGTCCGCACATATATACATATTTGTGCCTATTTGCTGCAACTTGAATTGAAAGTAGTTAGACTCATAAGTATATACAAATTATTACAACTTTGGGTGTATAATTCTTTGGCAAGGATATTGTATTTTTTGAACCACTCCCATAAATTTCTTTTGAAGAAAAGATGGAGAATTATGCAATTTTACACAGTCAAACGGTGGAGTAGAGTAAGTTGCACCAAATGAAACTTTATAAATGTTAGTAACGCTAAAGTACCAAATAAATAAAGATACACTGTCTTGCGGACATATTAGTTATTTGCTTCCTTTCCTAATCATGGAATAGATAATGGCTTCAAATTCAAGGAAAATATGGCGAGTCTTGCTCCAACCATTTGCTAGCACTAATGACTGTGTCACACTATAGTTCATATCTTTCGTCATTTATGCAAAAATCATGTGATGCTCCTGTGTGGGTTTTATATGGTTCAAGTTAAACGATGTGACAGTTTGCAATGTGTTAAGACACACTGCTGGTTATTGAGATCATTTGCAACATCAATAATATGATATAGCTGAGGTACTAGATCACGTGCTTTCATTCTATGCTTGTTTGGTGATGAATACATTTTTTCGTATTGTTAATTGGTTTAGAATTGTAAGAGACATCGGTGTTTGTATACTGTGGCAATGCTTTCTTCTTGTGAAACTTACATAGATCTATTATTTTGAAGTTATAAGGCTTGGATAAATCAAAGAAATACATCTCCTGATAGTTTTCAGTTTCTTAGGTTTTAACCTTTGATTTGCCAGTCAAAATCTTGAAGTATACTTCCATCTGAGATATAAATAATCTAAATCACTTGGGACCATTTACAAATAATGCGGTTCTGCCACGTCGGTTTGATAGTTGGTGCGTTGTAAAAATGTGTGCCTTCGATGTGAATATCGCCGGGAGATTACTTGTCATGTCGCTGTCCGTCCCGGTGTACTACTCGGACAAACTACATCAAGCTTTGCGTCTAGAAGGAGGCAACTTACTCGTCCAACTTAAATAGGTATTGAGGTTTTGCAGGATATTGACATGGCTCTTTGATCACATCTCCTGCTATTTTCGATCCTTCGGGTGGTAGAAATGGCAGGACCACGATTGTCGCAAAAATGGTGAGATAAGGCAAGCAATCCGCTTCTGTTACGAGTACCTGCCAAATGGAACTCTTTATGAGCATCTTCAAGGTAAGAGATATCGTGCGTCTGCTTGTATGATGACATTGGACTGAAAAACTATTTGCTTTGATCATGCGTCTCTGGGTTTCAGATGGGGAAGGATGTCAGCTATCTTGGCCCTGTCGTTTGGAGATCGTGCACATTCTAAGTCACTTGCAAACTGACCTGCGGCTTCCATTCGCCGTCGCCACTGAATCATGCTTTCATGTACAGAGTGACTATTATTTTTCTTCTTAATATTGAGAGCATTGTTAATCTGCAGTTTGCACGTGGAGAAATAATACTTAGTTTGATGTCAGTCTGTTTTACAAATATGTCTGTCATTCTATTGAATGTGTTATAATGACACACTTGCTAAAGCAACTGCACTTAATATTCAGATGATCATAATCATGTTTGTTTCTGTATTTTGATGTCATGCTCTGTGCTAAATGTAAACATGAGTTCTGCATATTTAGTAAAGAAGATAATAGAGACGAACTAGAAAACTTAGGTCTTGCTAAATGGAAGGCTGACAATGCTAAAGCTGGGGAATACTGGTATGGACAAACTCTGTAAATCCCATGCTACTGTTAACTCTCTGTTTCATAATGTGCTACCCTTCTGCTCTTGTATTTCTAACAATGCCAAGATTTTTTTGTAATGTCCATTGTAAAAATACTTAGCATAGTTTCTCTTAGAATGGACGTATGCTTTTCCCTTCACAGTTTTGTTTTGCTGATGAAGATTAGGTGATGTATTTTCCAGGTACACTCCTGGAAACCTGTATTCCAGAATCCGGTACACTTCAGAAGGTGCTGCTTGTGAATTGGCCCTTCGTGCTTTGCAAATGGAGGCATGAACATGGCATGCAAGGATTCTCTGGATTGGCTTGTCCCTTACATAGGTCAGTGAGGTTAGTTACTCTTTTAGATTGGAAACGATCCAGTGGCTGCTCAGCAAAAAGTTTCAGATAAAAAGGGTACATAGTGTAATTGGAAGCTTTAACTTCAATCTTTGTACCACACATACTACTAATACTTACTTGAACAGTGTGCCTTTTGAGGTATTGTACCACACATACTACAGATACTTGCTTGAACAGTGTGACAGAACTAACATTTGTTGCATCGATCATGTATTTCTTGTTGATTTTTGGCGAAAGAGCTTATACAAAAGCATTAAAGCTGAAAAATAGTGCGAAATCATACTAAATTATGAATGTAAAATACTAAAGCAGTTAAATTTTGGGCTAATTTTTAATATAAAATAAGCTAACATTTATGGTTTAAATGTTGACTTAACTTTTCCATTTGCGCGATAGCGCAACGGGTCATCTAGTAGCATAAAGAACGACCGGCTATGGTGGCCTAAACAAAGATGATGGCCACATTATCCATCAAGCAAAAGCATCGGTATGCAAAACGAGCATGAGTTTGAAGAATTAAAAAAAATTATGCAACATCAAAAAATTCATGGAAATTAACCTTATGTTGGAGCATGCCGACGACGAATCTAGACCGCCAGAGCCCCTGGGTAGATCTAGACTTCTAGTCAGCATTGACTCATCCTCCTAGTACCGCTCCGTTTCCCTTGAGTTTACTAGGTGTAAGCCCTGAATTTTGAGCTATAACTTAATAACACCTCTAGGACGTCCATGGCAACACGGCGGGAGGGTGCCAGCTGCAAAGAACAAGGTCGGACGTGGCTGGTTGATATCAGGGATGAACGACAAAGCAGAAAAGTTGTAGGCGGATGAGGGGGAAGGGCACGAGACTTGGTTGAGTGGTCTTGTGGAGAGAGAATGAGAAGAAAGGAAGGAGGAGTGGACCGACCCCGAGCATATTTGTTAACATACCTAGCGTTGTGAGTGACTTTAGTCCCACCTCGCTAGCGGGAGTGAGGCGACATGCAACTTATAAGGGTGAGTAGCCATCCTCTCATCAGGCCGGAGTTTTGGGTGAAAAGGGGTCTCCGCTTGTGAGCTGGGGTTGGATGCGCCAACAAACACCTAAGAGCAAGTTCAATAGTAGAGCCAACTGTTGGCTATAAGCCAAGTGCCATGTCATCTATAGTTACTAGATGACCCGTTGCGCTATCGCGCAATGACAAAGGCTAACCATAGGGTTTCTCTTATTTTAGTACCGAATTACCGCGTTGTGCTATTGCACGAATAGAATAATTCAATAAGAATTTGAACCATAATTTTTGGCTTATTTTAATATCGAGGCTTGGAGCGGAGCTGTACTCTTCTTGCCGATGTCATCACCGTAGTGGTAAAGGGAGGGCATTCGGGTTGGGTGGCCATCCAGGTGAGCTACAACATCATCCGAGGTTGGAGTAGAGCTTTTGGATCGAGTAGAATAGTATCCGACGGGGCATCCCATGGTGAGGTATAATAGTATGTTGTGTATTTCGTTGGAGGAAAAGCCCTCGACGGCCCTTGTACTTTCATTTGGGTAGTGCTCTCGATATCGCTTCCACTTTCCTTTGGGCAATCCAATTGCTATGACCTAAAAGTGGTTGCGATTTCTTATTTCGTTTTACTTGCACATTTGAGTTTCCAAAACATGCGAAGAAAATTATGGACATGGATATGTTGTATCTTTGAATCTACACTACTTTCTCCGAAAGTATCACCATATGTGACGTGTGCTAAAAAAAGACCCGTTGCGCTGTCGCGCAATGCCAAAATCAAGGCAGGATTTAAACTATAACATTTATCTTTGTGTGCACTCATTGTGAGCAGGAAGACAAAATTTTTGGTTTGAAATTTTGAGCCGCTTAACCGATACCACGGGAAACAGAAACTATTAGAAATTTTTGCCCCTCGTAAATAATTTCCACCGCACCGTTTGCAAAGTCGAAAGCAAGACGCCAACCTGCGCCTCGGCCAAAGCAAAACAAAAGTGCGACTTTCATCATATATCCATGTGTCTAAAATATGAAAACATATACATGATACACTTGGAACACGAGCAGGCGACGAAATTAGTCTTGTCGAGACAAAATTGCATATTTGATAGAACAAAGGGAGCACAACATAGCATAAATATACCATCGATCTTGAATATCGATGCAGCAAAATATCTCTATCGACCCGCATCGCCACGGCGTGAATCCCGAATCCAAGCCGGAATTGAAACCATGCGTCGGTAAGTGAATACATGGTAATGATCAGCAAGAAATAAAACACATAGGCACCGATAGTAAATTGACAGACTTGTATGGGGACCGTAGTTCTTCTTTTTTCCTGACGATTACATTACATGTATGCTGCATTGTTTGAGAGCTTCTGCTTGGTCAAATTGAGACGATGCATTAAGACAAGATAATAGGAGACGTTAACAAATAATTCTCACAATTTGAAGTTCTATAGATCTTAAAAAACAAACCACTGCACTCAAAGGAACTGCAATATTCTACTAAAAGCCAGCATAAACCTGAATGTAAAGAACAAAGTTATAGCGATAGAAACCATTCAGAAAGAGCAAATGGAGAAGGTATCATGGGCATATGAGTTATAGAGATATCAGAGCATAAGCAACCATATCTTTGAATTTCTTAGAGATCACTTTAGACCAAATCTCTTCTACATACAAGTAACTACGTAACCTAAGTACCCTAGTTAGTAAATAAATGTAGAAAAAAGCACTGAAATTACATGTGAGCTGGTTGGAACCACATGGTTCTATGTTTCATAACGCTCCAAGATTCTTAACCTGTTTTTTTATTTACATTCTTTGCAAGTTCATCCAGCTTTAGCATACTCTTAAGTTGTATTCTCACTGTCAGCTTAGCAACTTCTTCTTTTGGATGTTCAACAACAACAGAGCATACCTTGATATATGATAATAAAATTTTCAATGGTGATCCAATGCAATCATAACATATTCACTGGTTCGAAGCTACAATCAAACAACAGAGATGAGGCATGTATCTAGTGATGAAAGAAAACATGACCTTTTTCTAGTCCCTGATGTATGGCAGTACCACTTTTCGATCATTAGGCTAAGATGGGCTAGTCTCCAACATGTGCAGAAGACAAACAAAGTAGCACTACCAGTGGCACTTTAGTTGGGTTTGGGTACCACCGCAATGTCACACAAATACATTCCTATTAATAAACTAAGGTAGTAGATGATTCTTTCCCTAAAAAAGAACTCACCTAGAGCGTAGGACCTGCCATGATGATGCCTTCAATATCACCTTCAGCAGTGATTCTCCATCGCCCAACATGAACCAAGCGTCATACCTGATTTACATATATCCCTGATTTATGACTTCATATACGGAGTATTAGATATCCTGTCAAACCAAAGCAACAATAAAACATAGATCAGGTTTTATAGAAGAAGTAACATCAGCCAATGAAATGATTTATTCAAGAAAACGCAAAGAAACAATGTACATCAGCAAAGAATGATTTAACTAATTACAAAAAAATACAAACTACAACTCAAACGGAGAGGAAAGATTCCAATCAGAGAAGCACAACAGGAAAACCAATCGATGTGAAAACAAGATGATGCCTATGGTTTCAAACTTAACTACTAATGCCAAGCCAAAGCTATAGCTTTCGGAACATATTACTAACTCATGCTACTCACACAGTATTTTGTATCTTCAAAACTATTTTCACGCTGAAGCTCTCAGAAAATATGTCAACATTCATGCATCAGTGCATTAAAACAAACTGCAATGCCTACATCAATCATGGCACTAAAATTAATCAACTATTTAGTTCACGAAAAGAGGGTTAACTCTATAGGAGGAACCTTGGCACTGAAAATATGTAAGATTTTTGCTAAAACTTCCAACAAATTCAAGAAAAGATGATCAACTCCACAGGAGCAATTTATCTTCACTATAGTGGATCAATTTGGTTCATATAGGTTCTCAGCTACATGTATTATTTCATAATCCTAACACAACAGATAAATGTGAAGACAGGCCCTTATCCCAAATCATTCCAGAATAGGCACATCTAGTATGCTTTGAAAAATTCGTAAAACAAACATGAGTAACCCAAGAAAATCCATCAATTCAATGCCAATCACTAATTAGTTATATGTACCACCAATACAATAGAAACTGGTATACATCATATAGATTAAAATTAATACACATAAATGCATTTTCGATCCACTGCAGGGAAGGCAAGATGACAAGAGACTGGATATCAACATAAGCAAGGAAAATCAGACCTCGGATTCTTACTAAGGTATTTCGTTTTTTAAATAATCAGTTCCACCAACATAAACAACAAAAAGGAGATCAAGCCAAACCAAGCTACATATCGCTTTTACCACAAAAACAAGGACAGAACAAGCACCATCAGTTCTGACCAGGACCAAAAGAGTCAAGCACCAAAAACATATGGCTTGTCAACTACGGCACTTCTCTGCAACTAAAAATTGCAGACCCATCAAGCACAATTAAAATGAATATTCATCAGCCATGATCAACTCAGGTCTTACCCCCACACAAAAGCATGCCCTCTTCGATCTAGCATGTTCTCATCATCAAAAGAAGAGTCATCCCCCGGTTCAAACATATTTTGACCTTCACCTAGTCACAAGAATAACTTTCTAAACTCAGTTTACATTCTATATTCTTCAGAGCCAGATTCATTAATCAGTCCATCAGAACTAAAAAACAACTTCTACATGCATGCGTCACACTTGATAAAGGCAAGAACAAATAAATGAGTGCTATATCAAAGGAAAGCACCGTCAACTCTACAGGTTGTAATGGGGCTATATGTGTGCTTAACTATGACAACTGACTATGGAAGCTCGTTCTTGCGGTGACTGAAATTAGTTATTATGCCCTGATGCCAAAGCTAATCCAACGATAGTTAACATTACACTCAGTTTTTGGGTACCAAAAACTAAGTGTAATGCTAATTATCAATGGTATATAGCTTTAACTGCACAAAGGAAGTAATGTGAACCAATTAGATGAAGGCACTATTGCTAGCATTGCACAGGCCTACCTAATCACAGTTTTCTACTGCCTAAACTCATTTATATTTACTAAAGGCTGCACAGTCCAAAATCTTAATTCCAATTCAATAGATGTGTACAATGCTACATAATCTACACACGCCCATGGATAGAATATTTCTTCCGAAAGCTGCATCTAGGTTTTATACCTCATCCTTGTCTAGTACAGGAGTGTAGGTAGTAATCAGGGGATGCCAAAATAGCTTCTCTTGTTCAAGTATCTAACTGCTTTCGTCTGCAGGAAAAATATAGTAGATAGTTAGTAACATATGAATAACAAATAAAACACTATCACAATCTAAGATCTGATTATTACCAGAGGGAGCTTGTGCAAGTCCAAGAAGAAAACCGGGCAGCCTGGATTTCAGTACCGATCTGCAGCAACCTTCTAATATTCCTAGAGAAGGAATAATTAGGACTTGGGAGCTGAAGTATAATATAAAGATAATAACTGTAATATCTTCTGAGTAAAGTGTTAAACTAACTCCCCTTGATTCATTAGATATTGGCATGGCAATACCTTATTTGTCTTTCACATACTTATACAAGTGAAGCTAAAAACTATTACACATGAATAAGGCAAAAATATTGCACAACTTATGACACCATGTATGCTAGAAATTCATGGATCTACATAATGTAACCCCAATAAATTGTATCTGCATGGATAAAATGCATAGAGATTGCCGGAAAATAATTTATATAAAAGAATCTCTTCTCCAATTCCAATGCCAAACACAACGATGCTACATACCTAATCCCACAATCTTTTTACTTCGGTTCTTCCAAACTGTAACATAACAAGTTATGAGAGCCAAACCGCACTACTCCTATTTCTTTGAAAAAATAAACTACTCGTAAATTGACACATGTTACGGCTCTGCTGGTTCTTACCATCGGTTATTTCTTCCTTCACCAGGAGCTACATGCTAAAATCAAAGGCTCAAAAGGTTGAACAAAAGATGGTAAAAACATACGTGAAATCCTCATGGTCAACACCTAGTATTAGATCACCAGCGTATCTGAATCGGCAAGATGACCGTCACTGCTCAAATGCACCCTCGGGAATGTGCCAGCGTCCACGCCGACATTCAGTTGAGGAGCGCAGACAGCAGGGTTGACAAGACGTCTGTACCAAGCCTGCAAGAGCAACAACACCACCTAGTATTAGACTCACCAGCGGACTGAATCGGCAAGATCATCGTCATCTGCTCAAATACACCACTCGCTCAAATACACGCTTGAGAATGCACCTCACATAAATAATTGTACACCCATTATGTGCAAAAGTCAAATGAACATTCATCAATCATATTCAATTCAGATCTGACCTCACATAAAAGAATGCCCTCTTCATGAGACCATGCACCTTTGTTGTCTTCCGTGCTCAAATAATTATGCCATTCACAGCAAATCGAAATCTTTGGTAATCAAATCATTACCCAAGATTCCCTATTTCAAACCATGTCACCTGGCATCCAAATAGCAGCCATATTCAGCCTAGGAACACCGTCGGCGAGTCTCATGTTTGAGGCAACACAAATAAGCCTACAAAGTAAGAAACAAAATAATAAAATATCGAAAAGAGAGGAATACCAAGTATTAGCGGCGCCGTCAAGAGATCGAGAGCTTAAAGGAGAACACAACTTAGTTGATGTGGTAACCAACCTAGAACAGCAACATTCCACACTCGGACTCCGTCCGGTCCTTCCGCCGAGGCCGCGCCGCCTCCCACACCAGGGCCACCCTCACATCCAATTTCTGCAGGTAGAAAACTTCGCCTCAGTACTAACATTGCTTAAAATTTTGAATCAGTAAACGATACAAATCTTCAACAAACCATGCAAGCTGAAAGCAAATAATCTAGTACCTCGACCATTTGCTTCTAATAATTGTCACAAATACATGACTGTGCTTATAATTCAGGTCTCAGATGACCTAATAACCCTCAGATTTTCCAAGAGGGGTGCCGCCTGCTATCAAAACATGCTTGATCGTGTCATCAAATAAAAGAGTAAGCTCCGGCAAGAACAGAATGGTATGTACTGTTGTGATTTTCTTAGGATCATCATATCCTTTACACTGTAGTAATTTCATGGAGAAAATATAAGAGGTTTTACCTTGGCGAGTCCAAAGAAGTTGATGTGTAGCAATTTGGATGAGGCCTCTCGGTGACAGGTGAGAGCTCTTCAAGTGAGGTAGCGACTTTGCTCTTGCTCACCAGTCACCACTTGCAACTTCGACAGGCCATGTCAAGCATAACCTGCATCCAGAAAAGGTGACAAATCAAATTTCATCTAGCTGTATAAAATGGCCCTCGTCATTTTAGCAACTAAAACCAGACAGTGCAAGCCCTAAGCAAAATCAAATGAGAAGATCAACCTGTATAAGGGCATGCAAAGTTATTATCTTATATATCTCTGACGGTGGAACTGGATGGCAAAAATTCATTTAGGCGATAGGACAACCCATTAGGAAATTATATATAGAAAAAATATGATATACATTCTAAAGTAAAAAAGAATACGCTTATGGAAAAGCCAACATCTGCTGAGGTAATCATAGCTATCAATGAAACCAGGGATATTGTAAAAAGGAATGTCCATTCCTAATATCAGTCGCATTTTTAAGCCTTGAGGTCATCATGTAACCACACATCCCCATCTCTGAATAATCTAGAGAATAACACTATTGTGAATCCTCTGTTACATAAAATTATTATTAATCTAACAAGGGTGAAAAAGGAAGATATAATCCATCATATTCGCAGTAATTTGTGATCTTTCTAGTCCTTTTTTTTGTACACCAGACTCATATTCCCTTATACCTAACAGAAACGAGCTTGAGGAGAAATCAAAACAGACCACTGCCGAAATCCCCACAAACTATAAACTGCAATAGGCTATCTGTACAAAATACGCCGTTCTGAGCGGGCAGGTTGTACATGGGAAGCTCCCCGCCGTGAGAGAAAGAGATTGCTATGATTTTCTATGTACCCATGCGTGGCTGAGCAAATCCACCATCATGGCCATGCGAAAAATGAATTAAAGTACGAGGAAGAACGAGAATAAAGAGCTCACATGGGGAAGTAATATTTACGAGCGACGAGATGCTGATGTGCTCCGGCGAGCGGCGGCATGGCCGGCGCGCTCGTCGCTGCTCCTCCACCACCGTCCCAGCGCCGCCCTCGCTGCTCCTACACCTCCGGCTGGCCGTCGCCCCCGGTCGTCGCCGGAGCGGATCCGCCCCGCGCTGGCCCGTCTTCGGCCGCGCCCGACGCCTCCGGCCGCCACCGCCGCAGATCCGCCCCGCGCGAGCCCGTCGCCTCCGGTCGTCGCCGGAGCAGATCCACCCCGCGCCAACCCGTCTCCGGCCGTGCCCGGCGCCTCGTCGCCGCCGCCGTCGCTCGGGCTGGCTGCTCCTTGTCTGGCCGGTTCCTCCAGACGCGCCGCCGCGCGAGAAGGAGGAAGGCCGCAGATTGGATGAGAGGAAGAGGAGCAGGGATTGGGGGACGGGAGGAGGAGATTCGTCCACCGCCAACCCGTGCTCTGTTGCGCACCGGCCTCACGCGGGGCTGGAGCAGAGGTGAGATCTGATGGGTGAGAAGGAGATCGCCATTGGGGAGGAGAGGGGCGGGGAGGATTGGGGGTCGTCCATGGCTCCACGCCGATCTAGGTTTTCACCGTCTCCCGCGGTAGGAGACGGAAGGCGACGCGAATGAGCACCTAGGCTGCCTCTGATGGCCGGGTCCCAAACGAAGCTGTCCCCAGCCGTCATGGGCTCGGTGGGACACAGAAGAAGTGAGAAAAAAAATTACCGATCGGACGGCTGTAGTGAAAAGCGGGATTGGCGCTGGTGGAATGGACGACCCAGATCAATGTGCCCCTCTCAGATGGCCTGGTTGGCCGGGTCATCTAGGAGCTTTTATAGGAGAAATTCTAGAGCCAACATGTACAATGGTGAGCTATAAAATTGTACTACTTTATCTTTGTATGACCCACCATTCACTATTACATAGTGGCTAGGAGCACGTGCTAGATCTGGCTCTTGCATAAGAGCTCACTCCTCTTCTCTCTCCTCCTCGCTCTCTCCTCCAACTAGGCAATAATATATTATTTTAATTCTTATAGCTAGCTGACTAGAATTTATTGTACTTGCTCTAAGTGGTGTGGAGCTAGATCTAGGATGCTAAGAGTTGATATTGGAGCTAGCATTAACATGCCTATCTAGGGGGCTTCCTAGGGGACAGGGTGTTAGGATACTTATTGTTGCAAGTGATTTTAGTCCCACGTTGCTAGCGGGAGGGGCCTACGAGCAGCTTATTAAGAGAGTAATCATCCTCTCATCACGCATGTTTTTTGTTTCGCAATTTCTATATCTCTGTCGACCTTGTTTCTGGCTTACAGCGAGGTCACGCCGCGCTCCGCTTGATCAACATCGGACGACACGCGCGTGTCGAGGCTGATACGAGTACGCGACCAATGTCAGACGAGGGGAGATAGCGCCGTGGCCAGCCATTTCTCCCCCAAATCCGCCCATCTCCGTCTCCGTCGCCAGAGATGCGGGAGCGCTCGCCGCCGCCATGGCGTTGACCTTCCCCTTCCTTCCAGCCACCACCCCAACCCCTTCCTACGGCCGCTGCCTTGCCACCCGCGTTCGCGCCGCAGCCGTCTCCCCGTCTCCGACGATTCCGAGCCCAAGCTCAACAAGAGGCTTCGCAGGCCGTGATCTACGGCATGGGCATCAACGACGCTGACCTCCGCAAGCCGCAGGTAGGGTCTTCTCGGTCCAGCACAAGGGAATACCTGCTCCATCTCGCCGATGCCGTCTATGAAGGAGACGCGACGCCGGCATGGTTGCCTTCCGGTTCAACACCTGGTCACATCCTCGCGACGACGGCTACATTTCTCGTGCCACCGGTTACATCCATGTGAAGCCGGTCACATCCTCGCGTCACCACCTGGTCTGTCGTCTGCTACATCCCCCTTGCAAGGTGTGTGTGCTCTAACGCAGTAACATCCTCCTCAAATTTCTGCTTTTGATCTTAACTGGTGTGTAACATCTGGGTGATTTTAACAAGTGATATTTGTTGTGATTCCCGTCATCTCCACAACTTCACTGGATGTGTTTTGTCTATGTAACATCAGTGAAATACGAGGATGTTATTGGGTTAGATCACACATACCTCACTAGTAAATTATTGACATCTAAAATAGTGACATCTAGATTAGTGTAACATTTGGTTGGCTGTGTAAACATCTGGTAAATTAGTGACATCTAGATAAGTGTGACATATAGATTAGTGTGACATCTAAATTAGTGGCTTGTCTTGTAACATCTGGTAAATTAGTGAGGATGTGTAACATCTGATAAATTAGTGACCGTCTAGAATATTGTGACACCTAGATCAGTGACATCTAAAATGTTTTACGCCTAACTTTACTTGTTACATTGCATGGGATTTTAAATGTTTTCAAATGTCACTAGTTTAGATGTCTCATGGGACTGAGAATTTAGATGTTTCTTCCCCCACAAATGTTATTTTCCACTGCAGGGGGTGTAAAATTCTTTATGAAGACTTCTAGATGTTACATAATATAACATGCATCTGGAAGACTCCTAGATGTTACAATAATTTTTGTGGGAACAAATAATGTGATACCGGGATGTTTTTTAAAAAGGTTTCTAGATTTTAAATACTATAACACACGTAAATGTGACACATGTCTCACATATAATGTCTGAGTAAAATTTCCTCGCCGAATCTTACATATTTTGCTTACATAATTATTCATTGGTGTAGCTCACTGTTTTCCCTTTTCATTGTTTCCATGTTGTTCTCCACGCGCATAATTCAAAAATTCCCCATTTGGATGTGTATAGGAGACCAGCTGAATTTCCACCAGAAGTTCTAGCTCCATCTTGTTGTTGCCCAGCAGCATGACCAGCAGTGTACCAGCTTCATGAGCATAGTTCCTGGAACCAAAATCTACATCTGCTGTCTCATTAAGCTGTCAAACCAATAACTGAAACCCCTTGGCGTCTCCAGGAAATATTCTGCATATGCACATCACATAGTTACTTTTTTTTTGTATAAGTACAATGTAACCAACAATTTTTATGACTATTTGCTTAGCAGTATGCAACAGTTTTAGTGATATGTACTGTTATAATTTATAAGATTCTTTTTTTAAACCCCGCGGGTTTATTTCTCCTGATAATCAAGATCAAAATAGGAGCAAGTAATGGATAGCTGCAAACCCAGGAATTATATCTGCAAGGTCAAACTATAACGTCCAGCAGTTTCATGGGAATAAACTTGAAAAAAGAAAGAGATTTTGTGTTCATCTGAAGTCTGATATACCTCAATCTTCCTGAGCCAGACGAAGGCCTTGTCCACCTATTCCGTCTTCCAGCCGTTGATGATACCTCCTCTCTTCTCGATCTCTTCTCGAACCTGTAGTTGATCTGTAGCTCTGTTTTACTCCTATAGATAAGAACTCTTTGCTATATTTTCAGCATGTGGATTTTCGGTCTAGTGCGGTGGCGAGATGCCGCTTTTTTGGCCGGACAAGATGTAGCTTTTTGGGTTCAGCACGGCAGCAAGATGTAGCTTATTTGGTCGGGCCAAACGGGATGCAGCTTTTTCGGTTGGGCGAGACGAGATATAGCTTTTTCGGTCGAGCGCGGTGGCGAGATATAGCTTTTTCCCTTGGGCGAGGCGAGATGTAGCTTTTTCGGCTAGACAAGATGTAGCTTTTTTGGTTGAGCACGGCGGCAAGTTGTAACTTTTTTGGTCGGGCCAGACGAGATGCGGCTTTTCCGGTTGGGCGAGAAGAGATGTAGCTTTTTCGGTCGAGCGCGCGGTGGCGAGATATAGCTTTTTCGTTGGGCGAGGCGAGATGTAGCTTTTCGAGCGAGGTGAGATGTAGCTTAAATTTAGCCCGCCGGTTCCATCCTCGCCCGCCGACCACATCCTAGCTCCGACGGCTACATTCTCGCCCCAAAGAAAGGATCCGCGCGTTGCCCGCCACATCAATGCTTCGTCCCCCGCATCAGCGCGTCATTCACCACATCTTCGTCGCCGTTCGCATTGGCGAGTCGAAGCTAAATACTCTATCTCAGGCTACATCTTGCACATGATATGCTTGCATGATTTCTGTGTATTAGGCACATTTGTATTTGCATAATATGTGGCTACCAGTTGTAATCTAGTTTTGTGGAATATGCGTAATAGATGGGACTGCTATCTAGTACATGTATAATTAGTAGATGGGACTGCTCCAACAGTAGAAGTAACACTAGAGTTGGACCCATCAGTAGATGTATCACATGTTGTTCTATGCTTGCATGTCCGACAATAGATGGAACACTAGAGTTGGAGCCATCAATAGATGTATCACCTGTTGATATTTTTTTGCACGTCGACAGTAGATGGAACGTTATCGTTGGAGCTTCCAGTAGATCTATCACATGTTCATATATGCTTGCATGTCGACAGTAGATGGAACACTAGAGTTGTCTGTCGTAGATGTATCACTTGTCTCTATTTGCTTACATGTCGACAGTAGATGAAACATTGTCGTTGTTGCCGTTAGTAAACTCGATCGCTGTAAGTTTTATTTGGTGTCACCCGTAATTAAACTCCCTGTAAGTTTTTTTAATAATGTAACCTGTAATTAAACTCCCTGTATATTTTCTTTGGTGTAACCATTGCTTCAGTGTCATCTATTTTTTAAATAATGTAACACGTAAATTAAAACTGAACTATATACTGTGCTCTACATGTAATCCACAAGATGCTACAGCAGTTCAATTCTTAATGCAATACATCAGTTCAATTCTTAATGAAATACATCAGCTGTAGCATGTAACCATTGTGTTCAGATCGTTTTTAGATGTTGTAACTTTTTCAGGCTATTTTTTTAGATGTAATCCACTTGCTGCTAAAATCCACTAGTTTTCATGTCAGGTCCATGGATGTAGCAAATCAACACTGAACATAAGGATGCAGCAAATGAAATTATAGTTTTGCAGAACCAGATCTGAAGAAACAGAGGATGTAGCAGTAGTTGCCGGCACTTATAGGTGATTGGAGGAGGAAGAGTTCTTGTATGTGCTTCAGGATTTCTAAACTAGAGAATGTAGCAAATCAACACCGAACTAGAGGTTGTAGTAAATCAAGTTGCGGTTTTGCGTAACCGGACCCGAAGAACGAGAGGATGTAGTAAATCAAGCTCCAGCTTTGCGTAACCGCACTCGAAGAACGAGAGGATGTAGCAGTACAAGAAACAGAGTTCCATTGAAACTTGTAGGTGATGAAGAGTTCTTATATGTGCTTCGTGATTTCTTTCGTGGGCTGGGGAGGGGAAGAAGATCGTACTCGATGTAACTTTTATTGTCCTCTCGATCCGGTTTATCGCGTGTTCTACCGAGATATGGTATGTAGTCTGTTTGTCTCCACAGAGAAGAAGAGGGCATGTATAAAGTGGGATCAGTGCTTTGAGCAGGTAGAAAAAAGCAGGCTTGGACCAGGTCATCCCGTGCTATTTTCCGTGCAAGTCCGCCACCATGGTCCCACGTGCATCTATTTATGGAAAGTTTTGGACCCCACGTGCGTATAATTAAGGAAATAACTACCTGGTCGGAGTGACTTCGCGTTTAGACGAGATCGAGGTCGACCTCGATGTAGTCCGTTTTGTTTTGGAAAGGGCTCTATACTTGTGGGTTATGCTGGATCCAACAAACGCATGAATGCGACACGAGTTTATGGAGCTGCGCATGGGACCCTAACCATAGCCTACGGGGAAATTAAAAAATATCCTTTTTTGAGGTAAAAAAAATCCTCTTCTTAGTTTCTTTTTATCTACGAAGAGTTTCTTTTCTGTCGAGAATCGGGTAGCCTAGTTTTTCTTTCTTTTTTTCGCAATTTTTTTTCTTTTAAGAAATCGAATCGCGTAGCCTAGTAGCTCGTTCCCTTGCACACCTCGTGGCCCAGTCGTAGCATATCAAAGCCCACTCCTCTTCCAGCTTTCCTCCCAAAAGGGAGGGAGAGAAAAAAAAAATCCTCCATCCGTCCCCTCTATCCCGATGGCGATCGGCGGCGGCGGCGGAGGCGGGAGCTGGAGCATCCACGGCCGCCCCGACGTCACCTCCCGCTACGAGGTCCTCGGGCGCGCTGGCTCCGGCGCCTACGCCGACGTCTACCGCGGCCGTCGCCGCTCCGACGGCGCCGCCGTCGCCCTCAAGGAGGTCCACGACGCTGTCAGCGCCCAGCGCGAGGCCGACGCCCTCCTCGCCGTCGCATCCGAGTCCTCCCCCCACGTAGTCGCGCTCCTCGACCACTTCCCCGGCGGCGACCACGACGACGACGTCCTCGTCCTCGAGTGGCTCCCGCTCGACCTCGCCGCCGTTGTGCGCGACGGGAAGCGCGCCGGCGGCCTCCCGGCCGCCCAGGTCAAGCGGTGGATGCTGCAGGTCATCGAGGGCGTCGCCGCCTGCCATCGCGTCGGCCTCGTGCACCGCGACCTCAAGCCCGGAAACCTGCTCATCTCCGAGGCCGGGGTGCTCAAGGTCGCCGACTTTGGCCAGGTTGAATTCCTCAAAGCTTTTTTCTCAGTTCGGCTAATGAGTTTATTTAATGGATTTAGCATGTCGAAACTGGTTGGTGGATGATTAGTCCTGGACATCTTTCCTCAATTGACACAGAATATTGGATTTGTGTAAATATACATTTTTTTTCTTTCGGTAGTTATACTGAAATAGAAGCTGCTTCTCCAACACCTTAGCGGTTGATTTAATGGACTTCAGACATTAACATAAACATGATCTAGCCACACCCACAATTAGAGCACCTAAGAAGCTTACGGGCAATGGATGAAGCCATTGCTGGAGCAGATGCGATGTCCCTCGCCTGCTCGATGCAGGGTGCGGCAAAGAGTTGGTGTAGTCAATCGCTGTGTCACTGTGTGTACTGGCATCCTTCGGGGCGTACCGACACTACCCGGTCACCGGTACCATAGGTGACGATCTTTCCGTTTTGCAACGCTCTCCCTAGATTGGATGGGATGTGGGAAGCAAGGTGGAACCTTGCTTGAACTAGTCTATCACAGGTGGATGTTGCTCCCCTCTCTTTAGTTCTAGCACTGGTGACTGGGGACGAAAACCACTTGTTGATTTGGGTGCCCCTGGCCGGGGGCGTTAGGTGGGTGAGGGGCATGGAAGCTGGGTTTGTGGCCCCTCCCCTTATCAACGTTATATTTTCCATCTAAGCTGGAGCTCGATCCAACATGCAGCTCTAGTGGTTTCCAACTCTTTGGCGATATAACTGCCAAGGAACCATTTTATTTGCAATTTGTATACATCCAGAATAATTTGATGATAGAAGGATCTTCTACATCTAGAGCTTGGAACTATTGTTCTGGAAATCATAGGAATCTATTGTTGTGAAATAGACCTCTGAACTATATGCTTTTTACGGACGTTGAAGTGGCTGTGCTCCAGCATGGAAGTTAATACCCATTGGAATTAAAATCGGGCTGATAATGAAGAAATAAATAAGTTATGAACAGTCATTGATCAGCACTGATGTTAAAGATCTAGCTATCTGTTTCATGGGTTAATGTATGGTGTGCTCTCGCCTTTAAGGTACTAGGGGAAACTTAGTATGCGATTTTCCTAAATTACATCTTCACTTTTTGAGACGTGGCTTTGTGTGCTGTAGCATTATGGGTTGATATTATGCTAAGGCATACCTGTACACCGCACAGACCTTTCAATTGGGAAGCCATATGTAGTGACTATTCTTCAATGGACCCTACCTTGCTTCCTGCTAGGATAGTTAATTATTCACATCAGCGTTGCTCCAGCCATTAGATGAATATAGTCGAGAACTTCCCGTATTTCATTAGGACATCCAAACCCTGTTTTAGGCTGGATTCGGTGGATGGATTGTTTTCTGTGGTTTATAGTGTTGGAAGTTGGCAATATATTATTTATAGGTCACCATCTTCAGTTTCAGCAGTTGAGCTGATGCATGATCAAAATAAGTTGCATTAGATAAACGACTAACAAGAGCATTTTAAATACTGTTAAAGAATTTCCCTTGAAGTACTAGTCAACAACTCTATGAAATATACTCGTGTTTTATATACAAAGATTGCTTTGAATTCTTAATTAAGATCTTACATGCTGTTTTATACTAGTAAACCGCATGTGCTTTGCACGCTCGACAATACGCACGACATACAAACAATGAGCGTATACCTCTCCGTGGACATTGATTTGAGCCATCATTCGACGGTATGTGTGAGTTTTGTCCATTTTTTTTCCTACTTCCAAAAAAATAATTAAACTAGTTTCAATTTCAATGGTGCTTGAAACAACCTAGAAAGAGTTGTAAAATGTTTGTGTCACATGTTAATAATTAATATTTTAACATCTCATGGAATATTGCATGGCACAGAAAGTATTTTTACCGGCCAGGAAAATATTTTCATCATACAATGACATAGTTAATGTAGCCATAGGCAAGAATCTATGACACACGAATTTGGTTTCCATCAAAATAACATAATACAAGGACCTAATATTCTCATCCATGGTGATAATCTAATCTGTAAAGAGAGTTGTTGTCAATGCACAATTTATTTGAAATTTCCATGCTTGGGTGCAATTTTATGATTTAATATATATACTACATATATTCATGTGGAAACATACATACAATTCATGTCTTGTCTTAGAAGGCTTTTGATAAAACTTTGTTATATACAAAAATTAACCTTGGATAATTTCGATCATGTCATCAAAAAATTATATTTCATAAAAAAGAACCACTAATTTTATTCGTCACAGTTTTACATTTTGTGCTCAACTAATCATACTAAAAATAAATATAAAAAGTACATGGTAGATACTATATATTTATGATATATTTTATTTATAAATAGCCTATACTATAGCTGAATATCTAATTTTGATCTAGGGTGCATATGCTCCTACTATTGGGAAAATATTTTAGAATGTCAAAAACTCCTAAAGAAAAATTCCACGTGTACATGTCGGTATTCCGTCAAGGTTCGCCGAAAATAGACATTTTTTATGTCTTGCGTGAAAAATATAAGAATATGTCCTTTTGAAGAGCACTTTTAAGAACCGAAATTTCTTTTTTACACATGACACAAAAAATATCGATTTTTTGTGAAAAAATTGCAACCACGTAGAACATTAAGATGTACGTCATTTATTTTTATCAAATTATTTTTATATTTTAATATATGTTCAAAAGTAATTTTAAAAACCAGGAGCATGTGTGTGAGCCAAAACGCCGCGGCCAATATACAATAGTCTATTGTTCTCTCCCTCTTTCTAAGAGGGGTTTTGTAGTTGATGTGCGAAGAATAATTTATTAGGTAAATCCGTTTAAAATGTCAATATCAGGAAGGATATATGTGCTAAGTGTGGAGTTGGTGAAATCTTCACATTTAGTGGTAGCAGTTAGTTTATTCCTGCCTGGCCGTGAAGCGACAAAAAAATTAGAGGCCGCTTGCCACATGGATGGGGCCCTCAACCTGGCAACCTGATGACAGCTGAAGCTTTTTTGGCTGGCGCGGGACTTCACCCGAAGTTTCCAGCACTTCACCAGTCACGAGCGCGGGAACTCAGGTGGCGAATCCCAGCAATCATGGCCGTTAGATCAAAATTGGTTAGCTCTGATGAACGGCACATAGAAGCTCCAATATGCAAATCGACGGCTCGGAGTACTTCAAATGTTGCATTGGCCGGAAGCTTGTGGAACTAAGTGCTACAAATTTAAATTCAAAAACTCGTCTACTATATAGTGGTATAGATTCACAATTTCAATTAGAAGGCTTTACGACAAATAAATTATTTTGTCATAGCAGTAACATTGCTCTACTAGGGGGCAGGCTTATTTCTTGTGATGGAACACATGAAGCCTATACGTGGCCTATCATATATAGATAAACAAGTTTGTCTTTTTCTGGTATCGCGGTATGCTATACCTCTGTACTGCTATCAATTGTTTGTATCAGTTGATTTGATTTTAAGAAGTTCTTTTGCTCTTTGTTCTCCCCCAGGCCAGGTTTCTTCAGGAACAGCCAACTCATGAACCGGAAATTCCTGCTGCTCAGGAGCCAGAGAGACTCACTGCAGCTGACTACCTAGATGAGATAGACCAACTCCGGGCCAAGTCCACTTATGGGGATGTCGACAGAATGAGCCTTCAGGATGGAAACACCTCATGTTTTGCCACTTGCAGCACAGCAGACATCGACGATGATCCATTTAGAGCGTCCTATTCATATGATGCTGAAGAAGACATGGGGGATGAAGAATCTGGCGCCTTCACTTCCTGTGTTGGAACACGGTGGTTTAGAGCTCCTGAGCTCCTATACGGTTCAACCAACTACGGCCAAGAGATCGACCTGTGGTCACTAGGATGCATTTTGGCTGAGCTTCTCAATTTAGAGCCTATATTCCCAGGCCAGTCTGATATTGATCAGATTGGTAGAATCATTGGGGTTCTGGGCAATATCACAGAAGAGTCCTTCCCAGGCTGTTCAAATTTACCCGATTACAACAAGATCTTCTTCAACAAGGTTGAGAAGCCTGTGGGCCTTGAAGCATCACTTCCTAACAGGTCTGCTTCTGAGGTTAACATGGTAAAGCGGCTACTCTGTTATGACCCAGCAAAGAGGGCCAGTGCTTCTGACCTGCTGAATGATCTATACTTCACCGAAGAACCCTTACCCGTACCTATTGCTGGACTACAAGTACCAGCATCGAAGGGTGAGGACGACGACGATTCTGCGGAAGAATGGGGTAATTTCAGAGATGGCAATTCAGATTCGGACATTGACGAGTTTGGTAGCATGGATGTCACCAAGACCGACAAGGGTTTCAGCATACGCTTTTAAAGATGCATACGGTGAACACGATATCTCTGTACCATTTCTTGCAGACCTGATGATGATTGTAACATGTTGTATCGAATTCCGGCAAGTTGTATTTTGTAAACTGTGCGATTATGTACAAGAACCAGCATTCTCCTGGTGGAAATAAAGTTGCAGCTCAGTGCATGTCCTTGTGCTGGCGTTTGTCGTCCGTTCCTAGAACGCGAAACTTTCGCAAGTTGCCACTTAAAAATGCAGCGAAAAGCAGAATTTCCAACCGTCGGATGCCCATACGGACGGACACGCGCCCGGTAAGTTGCTGAGCCTAAATAATCAAATCATGTGGCTGCACCTGCAACCCTATCTCGAACTCGCCCGTGCCCCGATGTCGAGCAGCATCTTCCTCTGTTCGGCCCAAGTGCGCTATGCCAGCCTCCCGGCGCCTCTCCGGCAGCCGGGCCGCCACGCCCGGCTTCCCCCGGCGGCTCCGGCGTTCGTCTCTCACGGCAGCCATCGCCCTCCTCCCCTCCACTGGACCGGCTCCGGGATTCGGATGATCTCTTCTTCCTTCGGTGAGTAGCCCTTTGCTTGCTTCCTGAATGAGTTCTGCACTCCCGGGAACTTCTTTTGATGCGGGCTGTCTCATGATGTCTCTCGATTCAGCTAGCTGCAGATATGTTCGGTCCTTGGCAGTTGGCACCCTATTAGTCTATGATTCTATCTATCCGGGGCTCGATTCATTTGTACTTCTACCTCAACCCGTCAGATCGATCTAGAGGTTCATATGTGATCTTTGTTTTGTGACGAAGTGCAGTGCTCGCAGGAAGAAGACGCAGAAATGGTATCTGCGCTTCTTTATTTGGCGTTGGAGCTCCTGAAGCTCTGGTCATTGGAGTGGTTGCTTTGCTGGTTTTTGGGCCCAAGGGTCTAGCAGAGGTAAACCTTGCTCAGACAGGGGCCTGCCTTCATTTACCATAGTTTGTTGTCCACTAATTTAATTTCCAAGTAAAGACATCATCGTTTGAGGCCCTATGATTTCTCAACCTCCTGGATGTGCTGCCCTGTTTAAATGATCATACAAACTATGTAATCATAACTCTTTCAGCAAAATATTCGCAAAAAAGAAACTCTTTCAGCAAAATAAACGCATATGAAAAATAAGCTTTTCTTTTGCGTACCAGTGGAAATCGGAAATAAATGGAAATGTGGGCCAGTATGTCACTCTTGCTTACTTGTTTGCAGGTAGCCAGGAATTTGGGGAAGACTTTGCGTGCTTTCCAACCAACTATTAGGGAGCTACAGGTTGGTTCAGGATTTACTAGCTGCTGTTTGATCAAGGATTCTTATGTGTAACGTAATCTAATTCTCTGCACATAGGATGTATCAAGGGATTTCAGGAGCACTCTTGAAAGAGAAATTGGACTTGACGAGGATCCACCGTCCACGAGCTATAGGCCTCCACCCACAAATAACAGCCAACCACCTGCTGTCAACCCAGGCTAGTTTTTCCAATCCATCCAAAACTTCTTTCAACGAAATCATGACCAAGTTGTGTAAAGCATTCTTTCTGGAACCTGAATGTTTAAAAATCATGATTGTCAGTCAAACAACAGAAATACCCCGGGTATGCATTGTTCTGAATCTGATCCAGTGATTACAACAACAACAACAACAACAACCAAGCCTTTCAGTCCCAAACAAGTTGGGGTAGGCTAGAGTTGAAACCCATAAGATCTCGAAGCCAAGTCATGGTTCCGGAACGTGGATAGCTAACTTCCACGCACCCCTGTCCATGGCTAAATCTTTGTCGATATTCCAAACCTTCATGTCTCTCTTAACGGACTCCTCCCATGTCAAGTTTGGTCTACCACGACCCCTCTTAACATTCTCAGCATGCTTTATCCGTCCGCTATGCACTGGCGCTTCCGGAGGCCTCCGTTGGATATGTCCAAACCATCTGAGACGATGTTGGACCAGCTTCTCTTCAATCGGTGCTACCCCAACTCTCTCCCGTATATCGTCATTCCGTACCCGATCCTTTCTTGTGTGGCCACATATCCATCTCAACATGCGCATCTCCGCTACACTTAACTGTTGGATATGTCGTCTCTTCGTTGGCCAACACTCCGCGCCGTACAACATCGCAGGTCGTATAGCTGTCCTATAAAACCTGCCTTTCAACTTTTGTGGCACTCTCTTGTCACAGAGTACGCCAGAAGCTTGGCGCCACTTCATCCAACCATCCTTGATTCGGTGGCCCACATCTTCATCGATATCGCCATCCCTGCAACATGGACCCCAAATATCGAAAAGTGTCTCTCTCCGGTACCACCTACCCATCAAGGCTAACCTCTCCCTCCTCGTGCCTAGTAGAACTGAAACTGCACCTCATGTATTCAGTTTTAGTTCTACTAAGCCTACTACCTTTCGATTCTAGAGTTCGCCTCCGCAACTCTAACTTTCTATTAACCCCCGTTCGGCTATCATCGACTAGCATCACATCATCCGCAAAGAGCATACACCATGGGATATCTCCTTGTATATCCCTTGTGACCTCATCCATCACCAAATCAAAAAGATAAGGGCTCAAAGCTGACCCTTGGTGTAGCCCTGTTCTAATTGGAAAGTCATCACTGTCGCCATCACTTGTTCGAACACTTGTCACAACATTATCATACATATCCTTGATGAGGGTAATGTACTTTATTGGGACTTTGTGTTTCTCCAAGGCCCACCACATATCATTCCGAGGTATCTTATCATAGGCCTTCTCCAAATCATTGAACACCATATGAAGGTCCTTCTTTTGCTCCAATAGTCTTCGTACCAAGAAGATGGCTTCCATGGTAGACCTCCCAGGCATGAAACCAAATTGGTTTTTGGTCACGCTTGTCAACCTTCTTAAGCGGTGCTCAATGACTCTCTCCCATAGCTTCATAGTATGGCTCATCAGCTTGATTCCACGGTAATTAGTACAACTTTGAACGTCTCCCTTGTTCTTGAAGATTGGTACTAAAATACTCCGCCTCCATTCTTCGGGAATCTTGTTTGACCGAAAAATGAGGTTGAAAAGCTTAGTTAGCCATTCATGGGAAGTTACGTGTCTTCATTACCATTTGTTTTTGATAGTACGGGTGCATATCAACCTATTGTGGCAGCTCCTAATTATTGGATAAGATCCTCAATCCCTTCTTTTGGTAGTTTATCGTGTAATTAGGAAGGTATTTTTTAGTTTGTGCCTTCAGTCAATGGGATATAAGATCTACGATTTGTTACTTAGTTTGGATTGTTAGGCCTTGCATATAAATTATCCGTATGAGGAATAGAACAAATCTTCTATCTTCCCCATGGGGCAAGAGCCTGCCCTGTCGCTCCCTAACCGTAGAACACAACAGTTTTCATCATAGTTCTTATATCACTGTTTTTTGTTTATTAAATACTAACAAATGACCAGCTTCTATAAAAATGCGGAAGCTTATATTGAAAAAAAGTGTAGCATTCTCCCTGCTCTTGATCATGTATGCTTTGCGCCATGATTGAAGCTGAAGGCTCATGAATTTTAAAAGGCTGGTTGTTCTGAATCTGTCAGAAAAATGGTGCCATATTTTCCTCAGGCCAGTTAATCAGCTAAAAAGATGGATTTCCACCAGCCTACAGAAGTCATTGATGTTAAGAATCCGTGGCACTGCCTTACTGTTGTTTCTGGTTTTAGATGTCAAGCCTGAAACAGCTGTGCCTTACACCAGCGAGGAACTCATGAAAGTAACCGAAGAACAGTTGGCTGCATCCGCAATTGCTGCCTGGAATGCGCAACAACCTCCCTCATCTGAACAGCAAGGTCTGCAATATAGTTTTGTAGTTTATTGAGTTATTTACATGTTTCAGTATCATATAAAAAGGGAAATTCTGCACAAAGCCAGAAATATGTGTGAGTTTATGACATTTTCTGAACAGTGAGAAACTTTTAAGTGCATATTTGGCAGGTTATAATGACCTTATGCTTATTAGGCTGTACAAAAGTACTTCCATACTAACTTTGCTACTCCACATCGTAATATTTCAGAAACAGCAGTAGCAGCAGCACCTTCGCAAAGTAGTGACACAGCATCATCAGGAGAGGGTGATGGTGCTGTGACGAACGAGTCCAACTCAAGCAATACTGAGAAGGCCAAACCGAGGGATGAGGCATAGCAATAAAAACAGAAAAAATATCAAATGCAGAGTAGAGGAGGGTGAAAGCTTTGGTTTCAACTGGTTTTAGAAAAATCGGACGAAAATGTTCTGGTTTTCCACTTGGTGAGGTGGGTTGGCCAGGTCATGAGTGATTCTGAGGCTTCTAGTAGTAGCGGCTTGGTCTGTTTTGCTGTGCTGTTGTGTAGCATCGAGAGATAGGTAGGTGATGTAAGATTGAGCTGTGTATATCCTGGTCATCCCTCAAACTTCTTGTTTTGCCACGGCTGTTACGACCTGCCTATACCATATTTGTCATTGTGTATGGTGAACAGATAGATTTTTGAAGGGATTGATATCTGTCCATCATGATTTGTGCGCTAATTTCCATGTTTCGATCCCTTGGGATTATTAGCCCACCCAAAATCGACCTAGTAATTGAACTATTTGGGATTTCTGGGATCTTATATTAGGGCGGGATAATATACTCCAATCTTTTAAGTATACATTATAAATTGCTGAAGCTATGTGGTTCCCCTGTGTGGAATGTCATTTCAGTGCTAGGGTAGTTGCCTCTTCAGGTTTGATCCATGACTCCTTCTGTGCTCAACATGTCCTCGTGCCTGATAGGCAAAGCCCAGTTGCCACACAACTAAAAGACCTGTGCGCCTCTGTTGGCTGCCAACTCGACTTTAAACCTATTCCGGCATGATCCAACAGCAAGAGTCACTGAACAGTTCACAACCTGCGGTAGGTGTCGTACGCCAATCATGTCTGAACTTACGCACCAGATCAGCGTTGAATAATGTCATGTCAAAGCTCGACAACTTATTGAACTACAAAAGGTACAAAAGGTGATCACTGACAGTGGTTGATCAATCCAAGAATGAGAAGCACGTCTGCCGTGATGTTGAGCAAAATACAAGAAAGCCAGAAAGAGGGTGCACGATGCTTACACCAAATCCCGATAATAAAAGAAAAGAGGAAAAGCTGTAAGTAACACGACGAGCAGCAAAATCCAAAAAATATTGAGCAGCCTCAATCAAAGTACGTCCAGCTAGCGACTCAACTGAATATATCTATCTTGCAATAAGCATGAGTGCGACGCACAATCGTTTTTACAATGATTTGTTGATTGATTCACACCAACGACATCCTATAAACCATATCTCTACACAAAGTCGTCGGAATTGGATCAGGTTCTTAGCCGGAGCCATGTCGTCGCCCTCGTCATTGCCTGACACTTCCGACGCCGACGTTTCTGATGGCCCCGGGCCGGCCAGCTCCAACTTCACGCTGATGTACATCATCATCGCCGTCGCCATCGCCGTCGTGCTGTACTTCGCCGTCGGCTACGGCAGGTCGCTCCTGTCCCAGTGGCGCGCTCGTCACGGCGACGGCTCGCTTCCTGCCACCAACCTCGGGATGAGCATGGACGACATCGCCGCGCTCCCCACGTTCACGTACAGGGCGCGAGCGGCGCCGACGCCGTCGCCCCAGGGAAACTGGGGCGGGAAGAGGAGGAGCGGCAGCAAGGGGAGGGCGGCGGCGGCGTCGGTGGAGTGCGTGGTATGCTTGCAGGAGCTGGAGGACGGCGACGTGGTGCGCGTGCTGCCGGCGTGCAGGCACTTCTTCCATGTCAGCTGCATCGACGCCTGGCTGTGCGCACACTCGTCGTGCCCAGTGTGCCGCGCACACCCCGAGCCGGAGCGAGCGCGCCCCGGTGAGGCTGCCATGTCGCCACCGTTGCCGCAGCTGCGTCGCTGCGACGTGTCGCCCGAGCGGCCTACGGCGACGAGAATCTTCGCGGACATCTTGGCTCGATCGCCGCTGAGGATCGGAGGCTCGACGGTCGGGTCGAATGAGAGGGTCGTGTCCAGGTCGCCGTCACCGGCACCCATGGTGCGTGACTACGTCCTGTCGAGGTCTCCGTCGCGGACGCCGCTGACGCATGGGATGGTGGACGAAGGGTGTTCGTTGTCGCAGTCGCCACCCCAGATGCTGGAGGTTGTGGTGGTTCGGTCGCCTTCTCCGATGAGGTTCGGCCTTCAGCCTACGACGACGTGCGTTGGCGTGTTGGAAAGCACAGATGCAAGTATGTCGGCATCGCCATCCCCGCCGGCGACATTTTTTACAGAGGAGTCGTCTTCTAAATTGTCACCGGAAGTGCCATAGCCATACTAAGTAGCAAGTATGTACAGGAACAGAGGCAGCAAATGTTACATTGCCACCTACTGTCCATTTAGTTGCACAGTGTGCATTAAGATAGAATGAACAATGGCTGTCACCATTGCTTTGAGGTGCATTTTGGAGCTCGTTATCCGATTCTTAGCGCCTGATCATTTTGCTGCAAAGAATGTAAATATTCAGTATCGAGCATGTTTGACAAAGAAAGAGCAAAGTGCCCTTAAAGATTTCTTTCTCCCAGTTCATGAATTGTTAGCAAAAGATAGCTATGCACTCTTTTCACTTTTATTTGTTGCAAAATGGGGATGTCCTCCTCGAAACAGGCTTTCGCCCCGCTATATTAACATAGCACACAACCGATACAACATAGGATCCAATGCTGGGCAAACAGCACAAGCATGCCCAAAAGAAAACACAAAAGAAAGAAAAGAGGAACTAATACCGAAAGGGTTGGATCAACGAAAAAGAAATGTCTCGCAACCGTTGCACCCGCCGAGAATTCCCACCATGCTCCTAGCACTCGGAAGCCCCACGTACCAAGCATCACCTTCAAGAAGGGATGCGACAACGCCGCTGCTACCCGGAGTGGTCCTAGGGTTTCCCCGGTACGCGCAAGGACAGGGAAACATGGCTCCACCCAACGCCATTCAAGAAGGAAGGGTGGTGCCCGTGAACATCACTGCGTCAGTGTCGGCGAAACCGACATGGATTTTTCCCGACCCTCGTAACCCCGCCTTGGACGCTCCATCGTGTTCCACCACACTCGCCACCCACCACCTCGCGCCACCACGTCCTTGCAGGCACCACCGCCGTCTCACCGTGACCAACGAATCAGGGTCAATACAAACAAGACGGGCCATCTGGGAGCGAGAGGCAGTACGTCAGCAGCCACATCGGAGGGAACCGCCTCCATCGCCGCCTGCGGACACCGACGGATCACACCGGGCCCACCTGGCCCGGCCGAGCCTGTGCGGGCTCGTGAAGTTCCGATTTCCACTCTACAGCATACGTGCCGCTGACATCGCCACCCCCAAGTCCGGCCGACCCTCCGTCCGCCACGAGGAACACCGCCGGGCAAGGAGCCGGCCCGCCCGGACCCAGATGGAGCCCGAAGGGCCTAGATCTGGGCCATGCAGGAGCCGTCCCGAGCCACCGCGTCGTCCCGTGGCCAAGGAGCCACGTCAGCGCCTCACCGCAACCCGCCGCCGTGCCGCCTGGGAGGAAGCGCCGCCGTCGGAACCATGCCGACCTGGGAGCACCGCCGCCAGCCCCGCCTGGGAAGGAATCGCACCGGGTACAGAAAGAGCCGCCGCCGCTGGCACTGCCCGGGCTTTGCCCGGCGGCTCCCGCCAGCGGCGGCGGTGGGGGGAGGGCAGAGGAAGAGGGTGGAGGGAGGCTAGGGTTGGGCGTCCTGGAGTCGCCCGCGGGGGAGCGACCCGAGGACGAAACCCAAAAATCGGGAAGCATTCAAAAAGGCGATGTCAAGGGGACTATAAATGTAGACTCTGTCATGAAGTTGACACCATTTATTCTTTTCCTGCTCGGCTGAAAAATATGTGTGAAGTGTTGTGAGTAAAACTATTGGGGCAAAGAATAGACCTGGAACCAAAATTTACCCAGTATTTTAGGTGGATTGCTAGTTTCTATCTAGGGAGGACAAATTTGCATGTGGTAGGGTTGGCTGCCATATGCTGGGCGATGTGAAAGTTAAGAAATGGAGCGTACTTTGAATTTAAGCTGATTAAAATTCCTGCTAGGATAGTGTGTTATGCAACTTCTAAGATATTGGGCCAGTTTACAACTGGGCCGGTGTTGATAAAGATGATATTTTAGCAAGTGCTGAAGCTCTTCAGACGATGGCTCTTTCTCTTCAATCCTCTTCAAAAAGGTCCCCGCAAATTGAAGCTACTCAAAGGGGAGGATGATCAAGCGCATGTATGAAAACTGAAGTGTTAACCAGAAACTAGGGTGGCTAATCTGGGAGTTTATGCATGTTTGAAAACTTTTATGTGTGCTTGATGTCTAGATCTTTTGTGATGCATGGATGGTAGAGATGTATATGGTAACCTGTAAGCTTGCTGGACGTACGCTTTAGCTTGCTTGGTGCCGCTTTAGGCGTTCTAGAGTTAGCTAGTTTTAAATTTGTGCCTTTTCTCCCTCTTCTCTTTGTTTTACTTTTCACTTGTTTGTTTGGTTTGTAAAAGAATATTGTTCCGTTATTGGTTGATATTGGAACCTGGAGCTTAGACTTCGTATGGATTTTGTTTTCTTGAATTTGCTTTATGACATTTACTTTTCCCCGCATTCTAGCCAATTTCAAATTTTAATTGACAATTCAACCCATCTTCGCATTTTTTTCAAAAGAAATATTCTTGCTTACCTTCTAATATTATCAATACAGATTTGTTTCCATAAAAAACATTGAAGGCTTGTTCGGCTAAATTTAGTCTATTCATTCAAAAGTCATCCGGCACGTCCTTGCCACCATGCGTGCACTCTCTATCATTAAGCATTCATTTTGGGAAACTTTTCGACCACGAGCGTACCTACGGCGCGGAGCTATGTATTCTCATTTCTCAAAGCCCGGAGCTATGTATTCTCATTTCTCAAAGCCCTAAAAGTTGGCATACCGCTCTCAGAGTTCTAAGAATCCATTCCCACCTGAAAGTTGCCGTGCTGTTCTTGCTGGCCAAGCATCAAGCTAGCCGCCGGCCAGCTAACTGCTTTATCTAATACTACCTCCGTTTCAAGGAATAAGGCGCCCTCGTTTTACGAGCTTTTTGTTTGACCAAGAATTACTTCAAATAGATAAAAATTATTTGTATGAAATTAGTATCATTAAAAAGTGCTTTTCAATACGAATCCAACGATACTATATACATATAATATAATCAAGATTTTGTTGCTCAATTTTTATGGTCAAAGTTCGTCTTGGAATACGCGTGCACCTTATTCCTTAAAACGGAGGGAGTATTAGATAAAGATTGAGGTGCACCAAACTGATTAGTGCCCCCCAATTTTGTATGCGAGGCCGCGCAGTTTATTATTCTCCCTCGACTCACACCAAACTAGTACTCTCTCCATACTAAAATAAGCGTCTCGTTCTGCCATAAACCATCCCATGTCTCTAATTTCCACCACCGAGCCGCCGCCCTCCTCCTCTCCCGCCCCCTCCCGGGCGGCTGCGGAGGATCCACCCGTCCCGCCCCAAGCAGCCGCCCCCGGACCGCCGCACCTTAGCCACCGCTGCCGCCGCCCTCGGCCCCGGCCCTGGCCTTGGCCCCGGCTCCGGCCCTGGCCCCGGCGGCGGTGGCGGCGCTCCTTTCGTCGAATGACGAGGGGGAGGAGAGGGTTTCCGCGGCGGCGTTCCATGTGAGGTGATGAAGCGTCGGTGGAGGAAGTCGGGTGACACGGCTACTTGGCCGAGGCCTGATGCTCTCCGTCGGTACCCATGGAGGATTCAGTGGAGAGGTGGCGGCCTCCACCCCAGGTGACGGTTCGGCGGTGGTACACATGATCCGCGCCGCCGTCCTCTTCCCTGGTGATCCGGCAGGAGGGACTGGCGGCGTGGGGGCTGCTGGTCTTGCTTTGTTTTTGGTGGCGGTCCTCGGGTTTCTCGCAAGCGAAAATAAAGATCTACCGGAGGTCAACTTTCCTTGATCTGGCTGGAGAGATAAGTTCCGGAAAGCTCCACCGACGAATGGAACAATGCTTCTTTTGCCTGGAGTTTGCTAGATCGGGTGGTATTCGGTCGCGCACACCCATGTTTTTATTCCAACCGTTTGGTTCCGGAGGGAGCGGTGCGAAGCTCTATTATGTGTTGACATCAGGTGACTGTTTGGTCCATGGTGAAGTCAGAAGAAGGAATATCATGAATGTCGGATTGTTGGACTGGCTAAAGGAGGTCGGGATTTGTTTGGTATTCCGGGCTCTGCAACAGTGGTATGCATGTGGGGGCGGCAGCACAGGTGAAGTTCAGAGTCTTACATCTCAGGGTGAAAACCCAAGGTCTTGCCATGGCAATGACCTTGTTGGAGGCATTATTTTGAGAGTGGGGACTATCTTCAGGGTGAAAACCTAAGACATTTGGTCAGGTGACGATGGCGCTGGTACACTGTTCCCTTCTTGGAGGCGTCTCTTTTGAAGAGTCTGTATTTCAGGTGTTGTCACGGTGGTGGTTGTATTGACGTTGCTAGGTCTGGAATGCTGTAGCGGGACTTTTATTTCTTAATTTTCTTTACTTTTTTTGGCTATGTGCATCCGTACTGCCACTAGGGTGGGGCGTTGTTGCAGAGGCGGGGTATAATTGGTATCTTTTGATATTAATATTTTCTCTTTATCTAAATTCACAACAAGATTATATTTTGTTTTCTAAGGCCCTTTGCTCCGAGACCACCTTTATTTCTTGATCTACAAACCCTTTTCCATTTACCATCTAATAGGCCTTGTTCTTCTTACCCACCCAAAAGATTCTTCTTCTATGTTTATCTAATTTTTTAACAGATTTTTTTTTTCAAAACAAGCATGGCCATATAATATGAAGGAATCCATGATAAACAGGAATCAAGAATAGTCAGCCTAGCCCCAGGAGAGGCGGAATCACAATCTATGCATCCAGTTTTTTTAACAAGTTTGACATCGAGGAAATCCCAATCAATATTCTTTAGATTGGAAAAACGTTACATGAACCCCTAAATTTTCATGTGTAGTTTCCTAGTTGGGCAATTGAACATATCAGCATAAAAGGCCAAGGTATTATTGTCTCCCCCAATAGTAATAATCTCACTCTTCATGTAGTGGATCTTAAGGCCTGACATCATTTCAAACATGTATTTTTCCCCAGATTAACAGCTTGTTCTGGATCATGCTTAATAGAAAAGATGGTATCACCTACATACTGAAGTACATTTACCCCTTTATGAAAGAAATTAGGGGCAAAACCGGTGCTAAGACCATTTTCCTAAGCTTGCAACACCATCTTGGTTAAAATTTCTGCAACCATATTGAACAGAGTAGGAGAAAAAGGTCCCCTTGTCTAACCCCTTTTGTACTTTGAAAGTAAGGACCCACTTCATCATTTAGCTTTACACGTTCCATTATGCAGGATTTGATGGGACCAATTACACCAAATATCAGAAAACCACCGGCATTCCAGTAGGAAATTTCAATTTACGTTATCATAGGCCTTTTCAATGTCTATTTTTAGAATGATACCAACTTGCTTTTTTCACATAGGCATGATGTATAAGCTCACGTAGAGGAAGGACACCATCTATAATGTTTATACCATTAATAAAAGCATTTTGGTGTTTGCTGAACAGCTTATCAACACAAACTTCCAACCTAAGGGTAAGGGCCTTATTTTTTCGAAATGGGAGCATCACCACCCCAGCCACTGCATCAATGCGATGCACACAACCTTTATATTATTGCAAGTTCCATAAGTATCAGTTTACAATCATAAATCACTTAAAGTGGCAGAAAAACTGAGCCATCTAAAAAAAGCAAATTCCTCTAGGCATTTTGAATCCTCCTAGAATGTTACCAGCCACCACCATGGCTGAAGATAGCACGTAAGGCCGCCATCAGACGGTTGCCTCTAGTATGCATAGGTCCTCTTTGATCCACAGGAAGAAGGTAAGATCATATATGGATTGAAGAAGACTCTCTATGTATAACCTGCAAAAAAACTGGTTTTGCTCGTCTGTTAAAAACAACATGTTTTTGACAATTTAATATTACCCAAATTGAAGCACAAACTCCCACATGAATCTCTGCCTTTGTTTTTTATCTACCCCATGAAAACAATTACCAAACATATTTGTTACATTAGCTAGCGGAAGGATATTGTAATTAAATGTATTACTCTCCAGACAAGATGAGCAAAAGGGCATGCGATAAAAAGGTGGTTAACGGTTTCCTTAGAATCACATAACCCACATTTAATACAACCATTCGACCGTATCTTTGCAAGGTTATCTTTAGTAAGAAGACTTTTCTGTAAAATAAGCACATGAAAATCTTTATATTCAGCGGTACCTTAAGTCTCCGTAGGTATTTTTTTCAGAAAGACCTTGTGTCCATCCGTAAATTAGCATCCATAGACTTAACTGAAAAAACACCATTTGTAGTCAAGTGCCACTTAAAGGTATCTGCTTCATCTGCAAGTCTTATTACTCCCATTAGTTTTCGAGCTAGGCTTATCCATGTTTCCCATTTATCCTATGTAAGTAGAGGAGTGAATCCTATATTCAGTTGTCTTTGTTCTAAGACATCTTCCACTAAAGCATCTTTTGTGTTATCACCAGATTTTGGCCAAATCAGGAAGTGGGCCGTAAGGGAGATGGGCTTGGAAGATTACACGTGGAAGATCTCTGAAGCGGCCTTGCACGAAGAGTTTGGGCTAGATTGCCCGTGTATCTTTAATTATTCTAGATTGTATCTTAGATTAAAAGTTAGAGTTTGTATCGTGCACGGTGGGGATTATTCCCACGTTAGAAAGTCCCCTGGACTATAAATATGTATCTAGGGTTTATGGAATAAACAACAACCAACGTTCAACCAACAAATCAATCTCGGCGCATCGCCAACTCCTTCGTCTCGAGGGTTTCTACCGGTAAGCAACATGCTGCCTAGATCGCATCTTGCGATCTAGGCAGCACAAGCTTTATGTTGTTCATGCGTTGCTCGTATCTGAAGCCTTTTTGATGGCGAGCAACGTAGTTATCATAGATGTGTTAGGGTTAGCATAGTTCCTCGTATAACATGCTATCGTAGTGCAACCCTTGCATGTCTAGCCACCCTTACGCCTATCTTAGGTGTAGGGGCGGCACCCCGCTTGATCATTATTTAGTAGATCTGATCCGTTATGGTTGCTCCTTGTTCTACAAGGATTAGTTTAATATCTGCAATAGTTAGGCCTTACAAAGGGTTGGAGGATCCAGCGGCACGTAGGGTGTCGTTCGTTAGTCCTAGGCAGGATGTTCCGGGGATCAACCTCGTGTTGGTTTTTAGGCCCTATCTAGGATTGGCTTACGATCACCGTGCGTGGCCGCGAGGCCCAATCGTGAGTAGGATGATCCGATTATGCGGTGAAAACCCTAAATCGTCGTAGATCTCATTAGCTTTATCTTGATCAAGCAGGACCACCATATATTCGTGCACCTCGTACGAATCATGGGTGGATCGGCTCCACGAGCCGATTCCCGGGATAACCTGAGAGCCGATCGAGGCTCGTATTTAATGTTTACGTGTATGCCATGCAGGAAACTAAGCGAGGCATCTCCATCACCTTCCCGACCGGTATAGGTCGGGTGGCACGCCCTTGCATCAGCATCGGACGTGTGTGCCGGAGGCTTTGCGGGCCGTCGCTCGGAGGGACCTCGGCCAGCCGCAGCCCTAGGTTGTTCCCGGCTCTACGGTGTTGCCCGTCGCTGCCCGCCGGTGGGTTTTGGCAGCAACACATTCGGCACGCCCGGTGGGACCAGCTTCTACATCAACCACATCGCCATCTACATCCGAGATGGCGGACGGCACGCCGATCACGTACGAGGATCCGACCGACGAGCTCAAGAAGAAGTATGACGAGATCAAAGTCATCCTCGAAGCCGACCTCATCGGCTCTTTCCACGGAACCCGTTCACATGGCACCGGGTGGAAGGGGTTCTCGCCTAATGGTGCACTAGATGGGATAGACCTCTCTCGCCCCGTCGGAAGAACGCACCAGGTCCCTGCGGCAGGAGATCAACTACTTGGTGGCTCACTCGCTACACCGCCACTCTGAGAACCTGGTCAACACGTTGGAGCGTGTCGCTCTTCGCGTGATCCAGGAGATCATGAGGCACCAGTACTCGCCGTCAGGACCAGCTCTCGGGACGCATCAAGGAGAGTTGCCACTCCAGGTCCCGTCCACCGCTGCCATTTGCGTTGGCAGCACCGAAGTGCCGGCTTCACCGGCATTCGTCGTCTACAAGATCGGTGGTGACCCTAGTGACTACCAGTTCTTGCCTGAGGCGCCTAAGGAGATCCCTCACGGGTACACGTGCACGTATGTGCCAGATTGCGGTAACTGGGCGCTCACAAACCAGGCCACAACATCAGGGACTTCTGGGAAAACAGGAGGGACGTCAGCAACAGATCTTGAGAAGCAGACGTGGCTAACTAAGTACGCCACCCCGACGAACCTCCAGAGCTCAGCTCCTGCAGTTGGCTCAGAGTTGGAAAAGCAAACATGGCTGGCTAAGTACGCCACCCCGGCGAATCTTCAGAGTTCAACTCCTGCAGCCAGCACAGCGGATCAGATCAGTACCATACTGAGAGATCAGTTCGGCATGGTGCCAAAAAGGAGGGCAATCGGCTATTCCAAGCCGTACCCCGATGACTACGAGATGATCCCGCTACCACCTAAATATCGGCTCCCTGATTTCTCCAAATTCAGTGGATCAGATGGTTCCAGCTCCATCGAGCACGTAGGCCGATATTTGGCACAACTAGGACCGGCCTCAGTGTCGGATCAACTACGCGTGAGGCTCTTCTCACAGTCCCTCACGGGATCGGCTTTCGGGTGGTACGCCTCGTTGCCACCAGACTCCATCCGGACTTGGAAGCAGTTGGAAGAGCGAGTTCCATATGCGGTACCATTCGGAGGCTTCCAAGTCCGGCATTGCCGATCTAGCACAACTACGTCGAAGCGTGGAGAAACCGTGACGAGAATACATCCGGCGCTTCGGGAATCTTAGGAACCGATGTTATTCGGTTCGTATAACTAAAAAGGAAGCGAGTCGAGTTGGCAGTAGCGGGCCTCGCAACACCGCTCAAGGACATGGCCTCCCAAGCGAGACTATCCCTCACCGGCGCACATGGTTCGAAGCCGTCGGCATATGAACAGCGCCACCCGGACCTGTGCCGGGACAAATTCAAGCGTGCGATGAGTCCTGGTCGATGCAGAGGAAGACGAAGTTTCTGCGGGAGATCAAGAGGTAGCAGTGGCTGAATGGACTCGGGGGGGAACCCCCGTGTCCTGCAAATGGGTAAAGCCACCAGGCCCGCCCAGCCTGCTCAAGGAGAAGCAGTTGACGATTCCTGAAGGTCTCAAATTCCCCACGGTACAAGAGCTGAACGGAAAGCCATACTGCAAATGGCATAACTCGCTCTCCCATGCCACCAACAACTGCAGGGTGTGGCGTCAGCACATCCAAGCGGCGATAGAAAAAGGGCGTCTGATTTTCAACCAGTACGCCATGAAGGTCGACACCCAGCCCTTCCCCGCCGTTAACATGGTAGAATGCACTTACCCTGAAGGTTGCCAGCCAGGGTCCTCGTTCAGCATCAACATGGTAGGACCTGGGCATCACTCTGGCAAAGATGGAGACGAGGGCAGCTGCTCTCGTAGCAAGGACACAGAGGAGGCCGCTCCACGCGATCGGCTCCGTCATGATGGCAAGCGCTACGTCACAGAGGGAGAAGTGAAGAACATGAGATATCGGCGACCCCTCTCTGATCACCTCCTCAACAAGTATGTGAGTCAGTATGACCAACGCCGACGATCCAGCGATGATGATGAAAGAGATCGTCTGGCTAGAGAAGCTAGAAGACATCGTCGGCATGATCGCGATGAGGAGGAGCACGAGCGCCGTGCCACAGAAAAGTCAAGGGAGCAAGACGACAACGACAGGCACTGGGACTGCCCCTTCTTCAGACACTGCTGGGATTCAGGAATGAGCCGATTGCCCACAATCGGCAATTGCCCAGAATGCAACCAGAAGAAGAAGGAGGCAGCCAACGTGTCCGTGTTCAGGCGCTTAGGGCCTCTCCCGCCACAAAGCAAACGCGCTGAGTCCCCTCGGTGGGCGGATCTCGAGGATTCAGAAGACGAGGGACAAGAAGAAGAAGACAGGTATCACCGGCCAAGGTGGTGCCCTGATGGACTCAGCCGTTCACAAAAGCGCAGGGTTCAGCGATTGCGCGGTCTGGAGGAAGCCGAAAGGTTATACTTGCATACGCTAAGGAAGGCACGACCTGATCTGGCTGCGAAAGTTCAGCGAACCCTGGACGAAGAGGGTCGTCCACGAAAAATGGAGTGGCGCCCCAAGCAAAGGAAAGCCGATGATGAAACATCGGCTGGTACAAACATGGTGCTCGTCCTTCCGACGGAGCTTAGTGCTCCACGATTATACGATGCACTCAAGGTGGGCGACAGCAAGCGCATCAACACGATAAAGTCAGAGGTTGGGTTGGTTTTATCCAGCCTGACCGAGTAGCAAGAACAAACCGTTGAGCAAACGGGGCGAGGCTGATCCTTGTGATCGGCCCCAAAAAATTATGAAGGGACATTACAGAACCTTCAGTCAGCGCTTCAATCGATATGGAGGCCGATTCCAGCAATCGGCCAAAATTATCTTCACCACATGTTCTGCTCATGTTCAACATCGATCTACTGGGCAGCGGTCACGTCGGCGGATGAAAGTCAACACGAATCCTCGCGGAGCCGACGTGCGAGTACAGGGCCCTGACTAACCACAAAGCCGATATCTGCAGTCACCTGGCAGAATCGGCTCGGGGGGCATATAGTCAGAAGAACATGTGCAGATAAACATGTGTAAACATGTGCGCAGTAAAACATTATGGGCCGATTAGAAAAAATCGGCCAGTAAAAAAAAAAAAATCCTACCGGCTATGAGCTCTGGGCTCACATTGTCGCCAAGATACCCTTTGCGTCAGTTAAGCTGTTGGTGTTTCATCTACAACATCGGCGCCCAGTGGTAGGAAACTGATCAATGGGGGCAAGTCTGACTGATTCTTCATGGTGGCTATCTCGGATTACCAGATTACCTAAGGTCAGAGCCTTTTTGTTTGATCTGTGCATCCATGCCGGTATTCTCGCCTTGATTGAGGCTCGGGGGGCAGCTCGCCCTAAAATATCTTTATTTTGGAGAGCCGATTTCATTGGAATCGGCTGGTTCCATATTAATAACTTGAAAGCCAATGGTAACGTGTTTGGCTGATTCATCACTATTCTCGCCTTGGGTGAGGCTTGGGGGGCAACTCGCCTGAAAGTTTCTTGGCTCTGGAGAGCAAATTTGGTTGGAATCGGCTGGCTCTACATCGCAACTGTTCTGAAAAGGGGTGCTTTTGCTACAGAGGTATCAGCTTTAGCATCCAAGCTGATTCAGCGACAGTTCCAGGGCCCTTGTAAAGACACCTGCTCAAGACTAAACCCACGGCTTACTACGATCGACAGTGCTATCATCATCGGTAAGACTGGCTAATTTGGAGGGATGACTGAATTGACCTGTCTCGCAGATTATCGTGGGAGACCGATGCGTTGCCATCAGTCATTGAACATTGATTGGGCTAACGGTCGATAAAGTCAGATGAGGGAAAATTGGTTGAATCGGCATACAGGACATCGGCAAAGTCAAAAGAAGTTTTCATTGATAATAAAATTTCTTACAAGGAGAAGCCGATTGTTCAACAAAAGGGAACGGATTACTACTGCCGACCCTATGCTAGTAAATCCCTACTCTAAGGGCTGTTGCTGTCGTCACCGTCGCTGAGGTAGCTGCCGCCATTGCTGCTGTCGGCGAGTTCTTCGTTGCTGCTACTGTGACTTTCAGCAGAGGCCTCCTCCTCATCATCATCATTGTCCTCGTCTGACCAAGCCCAGCCCCGGATACGCTTTGGTGGTGGTTCGTCGGAGGAGGTATCGTCCTCCTGTTCCTTCTTCAGGTCGGAGGAGACATCTTCTTCTTCGTCGTCCTCTTCTTCTTTGGTGACGGAGGTGAATTTGCCCCGGAAGAGAGGGTCGTCGTCATCGCTCTCCACCTCCAGTGCTCCGTCAACCAGGTACCGGAGGTCATCTTCCCCGTCGGTTAGGGGCATGGCCCCATCTGACCAGACGAGGTCTTCACCCTCCGGCACGAAGTCGAAGTCCCACTCCTGCTTGTCCCAATGTTTGGGAGCCCGGCGGTTGTACGCCTCCGTCTTGTCGTGCTCTGGGACCAACTCGCTTGAGGAAGAGGATTGGAGGAAGACGGAAGAGGAGGAAGAAGACGACATGGCTGAGGGAGAAGAGGGTTTTTTGGTGCCGATAGCTGGAGCAGAGGAAGGGGATGAAGTGGGCTAATCAACCGGCACGGTTAAATAATGGGAAATCTGGTGGAAATTTAATGCTGTTGCAGTTTCCGAGGAGGTGATGCTAGAGCTAGCGAATTTTGCAGAGAAGTCGAAAAGACAGGGCATCATGATAAAGATGCTGCAACAAGTCTGCTCTGCCAAGACATGACCCTTCGAAGGAAAAACAGAGTGGTTTTGGAATTATCATTGCCAAAACCAGGGGGGCATGTGTTATCACCAGATTTTGGCCAAATCAGGAAGTGGGCCGTAAGAGAGATGGGCTTGGAAGATTACACGTGGAAGATCTCTGAAGCGGCCTTGCACGAAGAGTTTGGGCTAGATTGCCCGTGTATCTTTAATTATTCTAGATTGTATCTTAGATTAAAAGTTAGAGTTTGTATCGTGCACGGTGGGGATTATTCCCACGTTAGAAAGTCCCCTGGACTATAAATATGTATCTAGGGTTTATGGAATAAACAACAACCAACGTTCAACCAACAAATCAATCTCGGCGCATCGCCAACTCCTTCGTCTCGAGGGTTTCTACCTGTAAGCAACATGCTGCCTAGATCGCATCTTGCGATCTAGGCAGCACAAGCTTTATGTTGTTCATGCGTTGCTCGTACTGAAGCCTTTTTGATGGCGAGCAACGTAGTTATCATAGATGTGTTAGGGTTAGCATAGTTCCTCGTATAACATGCTATCGTAGTGCAACCCTTGCATGTCTAGCCGCCCTTACGCCTATCTTAGGTGTAGGGGCGGCACCCCGCTTGATCATTATTTAGTAGATCTGATCCGTTACGGTTGCTCCTTGTTCTACAAGGATTAGTTTAATATCTGCAATAGTTAGGCCTTACAAAGGGTTGGAGGATCCAGCGGCACGTAGGGTGTCGTTCGTTAGTCCTAGGCAGGATGTTCCGGGGATCAACCTCGTGTTGGTTTTTAGGCCCTATCTAGGATTGGCTTACGATCACCGTGCGTGGCCGCGAGGCCCAATCGTGAGTAGGATGATCCGATTATGCGGTGAAAACCCTAAATCGTCGTAGATCTCATTAGCTTTATCTTGATCAAGCAGGACCACCATATATTCGTGCACCTCGTACGAATCATGGGTGGATCGGCTCCACGAGCCGATTCACGGGATAACTTGAGAGCCGATCGAGGCTCGTATTTAATGTTTACGTGTATGCCATGCAGGAAACTAAGCGAGGCATCTCCATCACCTTCCTGACCAGGTATAGGTCAGGTGGCACGCCCTTGCATCAGCATCGGACGTGTGTACCAGAGGCTTTGCGGGCCGTCGCTCGGAGGGACCTCGGCCAGCCGCAGCCCTAGGTTGTTCCCGGCTCTACGGTGTTGCCCGTCGCTGCCCGCCGGTGGGTTTTGGCAGCAACAATGTCTAACTATATTAAAGAGTGTAGGATATTGGGATGCTAATGGAGAATCGTTGCCATATATCTTCCCCAAAACAAATTCTATTACCATCTCCTATGACAAATGATGCTCATTGAAAGAATTCAGTTTTAACCACCGGTCCATAAGTTCCTTCTAGAAGGGAGAATCTGTTGGTTTGGCTTGAACTTGGAAGAGTGTTTTGTCGCGCAGGTACTTATTGTGTAACAATTCTTGCCACACACCCTCTCCAGTGAGAAGTTTAAATAACCACTTACTAAGTAAACACCTTTTCAAAATATCTAGTAACTCAATACCTAACCCCCAATGGTACTTAGGTTGACAAATAATGTTCCACTTTGTTAGTCTATACTTTTTTCAGCTCATCACTTTGCCAAAATAAAAGTGTGACTTATAGAAGTCCAATAATTTGATCATCCCTTTGGGTATTTCAAAAAAATACAAAAAGAACATCGGTATGCTAGTTAGAACATAACTTATTAAGACAAGTCGGTCTCCATATGAGATCATTTTTCCTAGCCATGATGCAAGTTTTCAATCGAAATGATCTTCCATCGGCTTCTATTCTATGTTAATCAGTTTCCTATAATAAATAGGATGCCTAGATATTTAAAAGGTAAATCACCTATATTTCACATCCAAAGATGGTTCTGTAGTCATTATCGACCTCCTTAGCCTTTCCAAAACAAAAAATCTTGCTCTTATGAAAATTATTTTTGAAACCACATAGTTGCTCAAAAAGAGCCAAATTAGCTTCATGTTGGCAGCCTTTGCCAAATCATGCTCCGGAAACAAAATAATATCATCTTCATATTGCAAAATGGAAATTCCACCCTCAACTAAATGATGCACTAAACCTCCAATCTGGCCATTGGCCTTAGCTCGTGCAATAAGAATTGCCAACATATCAACAACAATATTAAACAAAATGAGCGACAATGGACTGCCTTGCCGATACCTTTCAGTGCATGGAAATAATGTCCAATATCATCATTATCTTTAATACCTACACTCCCTCCTTGGAAAAAATGGGCTACCCAATTACACCACTCTAGTGGGAAGCCTTTCATACACAAGGCTTGCTTAACCACTTCACTTTATCATACACATTTTCAAAGTCTATCTTAAAAAGGACTCCATCCATTTTCTTCCAATGAATTTCATGAATGGTCTCGTGGAGGATACCTATCCCTTCTAGGATATTTATCCCCGATATGAAAGCCGATTGAGTAGTCTGAACAACTTTATGCGCAATCTCGGTTGCTCTATTAGTTCCTACTTTAGTAAAAACTTTGAAACTGACATTGAGTAGACATATGGGCCTATTTTGCTCAGTTCTACTTGCATCTTCATTCTTAGGTAAGAGTGTTATTTTTTGAAAGTTTAACTTATATAATGGCAGCTGCCCACTTTGTAGCTACAAAAACCAACTCCATCAAGTCACCTTTAATAACATTCCAGAACACTTGGTAAATTCTAGAAATTGGAGCTATATTGTGTTCCATTTTAGAAATTGCTTCAAACACCTCTTCTTCTGAAAAAGAGATGTGAGGATAATTCTCTCGTCCTCATTGACTTTGGAAATATCATGACCGACTTCTTCTCTTATACGAAAATAATTTGGCACCACTGCACCAAAAAGATTCGTATAATATTCAGTTACGGAGACCTTGAGGTTCTCTTGACCTACAATTACGTACCCCTTCATCTTGTTCAAGATGAAACATCTTTTTCTTTCGATGCTTTCCATTAGCAATAAGATGAAAATATTTCGTATTGTACCTCCTTCTTGAATATGCTTAACTTTGGCGTGTTGACCCACTTGGTCTCTTCATCGCGCCTAAGTTTAGCTAAACTAATGCCAACCACTTTTTTATAGCCCTCTCGGCTACACTTAGAGGCGTTAGTTCAGCTTTGAGATCAAGTTTATCTATAAGGCGGAGCAGCCTTTCATTCTCCTTATACACACCACTTCAAGAAAAATCCCAAATTCTCAGAAATTGCCTTGGGTGTCTTATTTTATTCCGTCACCTATCAATAGGACAATGTCCGGCTTGAATAGCATTACATTCATTCTGAATCATCCCATAGAAACCATCTTGGCGCATCTGAGATAGCTCAAAGGAATGATTTTTATTACCAATGTGGGTTGGGTCCCCATAATCTATTAGTAATGGAGTATGATCCGATCGGTCAATGAACCCACCATTACTAGCGGAATTTTTTTCCCATTCAACACTGCTCAATATACAATCCAGCTTCTCATAAGTAGGTATTTCGTGTCTACTAGCACATGTGATTTTTCTACTAGAGAGAACTGACTCGCTTAGATCAAGATTCTCAATAATAGCATTAAATAGAAAAATCTAGCAATCATTAATGTTGTCATTATTTTTCTCTTCTTGCCTCCTTATAATGTTAACCCCCCTACTAAAGTCTCAGATTCTCATATTCTAACCAATTTTGCAAGAAAGCTAGGTTTGAGAGCATCTTGGGAAGTCCCATTGATAAGGGGTTGCCCGATCTTCTCAGTAAGCAACGGTGGTGATGATGATCACGGGGTGATTGCAGCGGAGATAACTTGATGAAGTGGATGATAACTTGTATGACGCAACAAGATCTCTCGATTGGTCCATGTCGCCAATGCAACAGCTCTCAACCCTGCAAGATATTCGCAACTCCACACACTTGCGCACGTAGCCGCCGACCACGAAGCGGTAAGTTGCAACCATTTAATTCCCAATGGAACAGCAGATCACACAAGACTTTTCAGATCTACACAATATCAAGCAATATAGTGTAGGGGATTCAATAGTTTTGCAGAGCAAACAACTAAGAACTATGGTTTATCTTAAACGTGGTCTAAAGCAACTTGTGGGGCGTCCTGTGCACTTATATAGGTGTTCGGGATGACCTCAGGTCAAAAAAGTACGAAAATAACCGACCCAGAATAGATCTGGTCAAGACAGACTCGGACACGGCCGGTCAGGGGGCCGGTCGACCGGGCCTGGGACCGGGCTGGTCGGTCGAAACCGGGCCAGGGACCGGGTGCCGACCGGGCGCAGGGTTTTCGGATCAGTACCCCGCCCGGTCTGCGTCAGCAGATAGCCCGGTTGGCGCCGGGGTGAATCCGGCGTGCTGCCCGGTCGGACCGGGCCAGGGACCGGGCGCGCCGGCGTGGCGGCCGGTCTGACCGGCTGCTGGGCCGGCCTGGACTGCGTCTTTCCCTCTCGCGCATGCCTCCCGCTCCTCCCTCGCGCGTCCATGGGATTTCTTCATGGCCAGCTCCATGTCCAGCTCCACGTCCATCTTGACGTACTTCTTCACGTCCAGCTGCTCCTCTCCTCCTCGTGTGATGCTTGTCTCCCCTTCATACCTGATGATACATAAATAACAAGACTTAGGCAGTATAAAGCTCTCATCAATCAAAGTATCGTTTAGGAACAAGCTCACCTTTTGCTTAAGTAGCTTCACATGAGCCCTTGTAATAGGTCCAATCCGAACTTCATTGGACTTGAGCTTCACAGCAGGTTCATCTTCAGTTGGTAATGACGGAGGTAGTAGTGAGGTAGGGATGTCCTCATCATCTCCCCCCTTCAAAAGGCGTCGACCTCGACGCTCCAAGGTCTTCTCCGTCATATGGTGTCAAATCAGCAACATTGAAAGAATTACTGACACCAAACTCATCAAGTGGAAGATCTATCGAGTATGCATTATCATTGATCTTGGCAAGCACTTTGTAAGGACCAGCACCACGAGGAAGCAACTTGGACTTTCGCAGCTTCGGGAAACTATCCTTGCGAAAATGTACCCAGACCATATCACCAGGCTTGAACAACATCTCCTTGCGCTTCTTGTTCATCCTTGCAGCATTGCTCTTGCCTTTCTTTTCTATCAACTCTTTAGTCTCCACACGTATCTTCCGTACAAAATCTGCCCTCTTGGATGCCTCCATATTTACTCTCTCATGTATGGGTAGAGGCAACAAATCCAGCGGAGTAATGGGTTTGAAACCATACACCACCTCAAAAGGACACAACTCTGTGGTAGAATGTACCGCCCTGTTGTAAGCAAACTCCACATGCGGCAAACACTCTTCCCACTCCTTCAGGTTATTCTTGATCATGGATCTCAACAGTTGTGACAATGTTCTATTCACCACCTCAGTTTGACCATCGGTTTGGGGATGACAAGTGGTACTGAAAAGTAGCTTCGTCCCCAGCTTTCTCCACATCGTCTTCCAGAAGTAGCTCATAAACTTCACGTCACGATCAGAAACAATAGTCTTCGGGACTCCATGTAGTCGAACAATCACTCTGAAAAACATGTTAGCAATATGCGACACATCGTCGCTTTTGTGGCAGGCAATAAAGTGTGACATCTTAGAAAATCTGTCCACTACCACAAATATAGAATCATGGCCTCTTTTAGTACGCGGCAAACCGAACACAAAATCCATACTAATATCTTCCCATGGTGTAGTAGAGGTGTCGGTAAAGGAGTATACAAACCGTGAGGCTTCAGTTTGGACTTGGACTTGTTGTAAGTAATGCATCTCTTCACATACCTGTCCACATCCCGCCTCATCATTGGCTAATAAAAGTGGTCAGCTAGCATGAGTAGCGTCTTCTCACGCCCAAAGTGACCCATCAAACCTCCAGCATGTGATTCCTGCACTAAGAGCAAACACACAGACGATTCTGGAACACATAGTTTGTTAGCTCTAAACAAGAACCCATCATGTATGTGATATTTTTCCCATGCTTTACCAAGAGCGCATAAGCGATATGGTTCAACAAAATCATGATCAGTAGCATACAAATCACATAGTACTTCTAATTCAGGAATTTTAACATCAATTTGAGTTAATAGCATATTCTTCCTAGATAGAGCATCAACAACAATATTATCTTTTCCCTTCTTATGCTTAATAATGTATGGAAAAGACTCAATGAACTCAACCCACTTAGCAAGACGCTTATGCAAAGTATACTGAGCTTTCAGATATTTTTAAGCTTCATGATCAGAATGTATGATAAATTCTTTTGGTCACAAGTAATGTTGCCAAACCTCAAGAACTCTAATTAAAATATACAATTCTTTATCATATATAGGATAGTTCAACTTAGCACCAGAAAGTTTCTCAGAAAAATATGCAATTGGACGACCCTCTTACATCAACACACCACCAATTCCAATACCACTAGCATCACATTCAATCTCAAATTGCTTATTGAAATTAGGAAGTGCAAGCAACGGTGCAGAAGTTAACAATCTCTTAAGTTCATCAAAAGCATGATCTTGGGCTGCGCCCCACTCAAAAATTACACCCTTTTTAGTCAAGTCATTCAAAGGTGCAGCAATAGTACTAAAGTTGGGCACAAATCTTCTATAAAACCCAGCTAGACCATGAAAACTTCTAACTTGACTCACATTCATGGGAGTAGGCCAATTTTAAATAGCTTCAATTTTAGACACATCTACTTCTACTCCATGCTGAGAGACAACATAACCCAGAAATATGACCTTATCTTTGCAAAATGTGCACTTCTCAAGATTACCATGGAGTTTATTATCACGCAACACTTGCAAAACATGTCGAATATGTATAGTATGATCAGATTCATTGCGGCTGTAGATTAATATGTCATGAAAGTACACAACCACAAATTTTCCAATAAATTCACGCAAAACATGGTTCATCAGTCTCATGAAAGTGCTAGGTGCATTAGTTAACCCAAAAGGCATTACTAACCACTCATATAAACCAAATTTTGTTTTAAAGGCAGTTTTCCACTCATCCCCTTCTTTCATCCTAATTTGATGATAACCACTACGCAAATCAATTTTAGAGAACACAGCAGCACCACTCAATTCATCTAACATATCCTCTAAACGGGGAATAGGATGACGATATCAAATAGTAATGTTGTTTATAGCTCTACAATCTACGCACATACGCCATGTACCATCTTTCTTAGGAACAAGAATAACAGGAACAACACAAGGACTAAGGCTTATGCGGATATAACCTTTGTCGAGTAGCGCTTGTACTTGCTTCTGTATTTCCTTCGTCTCTTCGGGGTTCGTTCTATATGGTGCCCGATTGGGTAGCGAAGCTCCGGGAATCAAGTCAATTCGATGCTCAATACCTCGCAATGGTGGAAGTCCTACGGGTACCTCTTCCAGAAATACGTTGCCAAATTCCTACAAAACATTAGAAACACCAAAAGGAAGAGGGGTCATGTCGGTAGAAACCAAAACCGTACCCCTGTACAAGAGCACAAGAGGCATGGCCGAAGGATCCTCACTAAATTCTCTCATGTCTTCTTTGGTGGCTAATGAGACTAAGGAATGCACTCTCTCACTTTTCGTTATATTAATCACAACATTACAATTCTCTCGCCTATCTAAAGAAGCATCCTCCAAGTTTACTTCAACTTTCTGACGAGATTCATTGACAATTTGCTGTGGTGTCATAGGCTGTAAGTTAATTTTCTTTCCCTTAAACTCCAAGTGATATGTATTGGCGCGTCCATTGTGTTGCACAGAACGGTCATAGAGCCAAGGCCGACCCAATAGTAGGTGACACACCATCATAGGAACCACATCAAAGTCAATGGCATCCTTATACGGTCCAATAGCAAATTCAACACGCACCATGTGGTTTACCTTCATCTCACCATTGTCGCTCAACCACTTAATATAGTATGGATGCGGGTGCGGTAGATACTTCAACTTCAGCTTGGTACACAACTCCTTGCTTGCTAAATTGCGGCAACTCCCGCCATCAATAATGACCTTGCAAGCCTTGTCAGGACCAACTAAAGCCTTCGTTTGGAACAAATTGCAGTGCTGAGTAGATGCACTAGGCAACACATTAAGAGCACGCTGCAACACAACAATGGTGCGAGCATCAGACGGATATGCATCTTCACCATCAGTGTCATAGTCATCATATTTTGGAGCATTAGGATCAACATCATCTCCAGTCTCATACTCATTGTCCTCATTGATAATCATAACTTTGCGGTTAGGACAATCTCTCTTGAAGTGATCTTTGCCACCACATGTATGACAAGCCATATCACGATTGCGCGCAGTAGACATGTTAGAGCCACTCGTACTTGCAGCAGATTCGGACTTCTTTGTGTTAGACACATTGGAGACCAGCTTGCTAGGCGGAGTAGAGTAAGGTGCGGAGCGCGTCGATGGCGCCGGCGCCGTAGATGGGGGCGCGCGGGGTGTGAAGCGCCCAGCTCCTGTAGCTCGACCTTTAACCTTTGCTTCTTCAACCAACTATGATTCAGCTTCTCTTGCATGATGTAACAATTGATTCAGATTGGTGTAACTGTAGTGACGAACAATGCCTTTGATATCATACTTCAGGCGGTTGAGAAAATGCTGCATTGTCATCTCTAAAGACTCACGGACACGGCCACGCTGCATAAGCAACTCCATCTCCATGTAGTATTCATCAATAGTTTTCACACCTTGTCGCAGTAAGGTCAACTTATCAAAGATATTGCGCAAATAATTTGTGGGCATAAAGCGAGAAGTCATCGCCTCCTTCATAGCACGCCATGTGCGAATAGGTTGTTCACCATCCTCTTGTCGGTTACGCACAAAAGCATCCCACCAACGCAATGCATAGCCATCAAATTCGGAAGAAGCAAGATTGATCTTCCTATCTTCAGTGTAGTGCGGATGTAAGCTCCATAACTTTTCAATTTTGAGCTCCCAAGTGAGGTATTCTTCAACATCAGCTCCTCCTTCAAACTTGGGTATGGAGAACTTAGGCTTACCCAAACCATCTTCCTCATCATGTCCACGACCATTGTGGCCAAGTGGAGCCCAACCACGAGGACGATGACCACGAGTCGCACCACGAGCATTGTGTGCATCATCTTGAAGCTCAGGATCTTCGTCATCTTGTTGTTGTTGGGTCAAATTCTCAACAGCTAGTCGCAAATCTGCAAGACTGCGCTGTATATCCGTCATTTGATCTTTCATTGTAGTGACGGTCTCACATGTAGTATCCAGCTTCTGGGAGATCCCTTGGACCGTTCCCCTAAGCTCATCACCTTGAGCGCGGAATTCACGTCACATCTCATTACGAAGAGCCTCATACTCCCTCCATGTGATGATATCTGCAACACTCTTGTTTTCCTGGTTAACAAGTTTTTGATCACTAGCAGACATGATTAGTAGGTTAGTGCACTAAATCAAAAATATATGGTGGTACTCTCACAACTCGCTCAAAAGCTGATAAGAAAAGGAGATCTTACCGTTGCAAAGTAAATTAGTGTTGCTTACCACTTGTAGTAACAACTAATGCACGAATGTAGCGAAGCGAATATCAAGGGTATAAGAACAAATCACACGACAAAGCAGAGTATATGTGGGGCTGTAGGTGGGCTACCTATTTGCACCAATAACAAGCTCTAGCGCTGACCGTAGACAACCCGATACTCACACAAGGCGATAAATGTGGCAATGCAACTATATGGAAGAAAGGTTGCAATGCACTCGAGAGACACTAGCAAAGCTCAACGTAACAGGCACAAGATTGCTCAACTACGGGTGTAGTAAAGAAAACTTAGGCCTTCACTTGATTCTACTAGGACTTCACTTTTCTTTTTGTATTTTCTTCTTGTAACGCAGCTATGTATCTCTTTTTGCTTCTTTTCAATTTTCATTTTTTTTTTTGATTTTATGACCCAACTCCTTGATAACACGGCCAAAAAAATATGCAAAGCACCAAAACCCTAACGAGCAGCCTGTCGAGCGGTAAAACTAGTCTCTTCTGGGGAAGTTCCTAGTCATGTATATCGATAGGCTGTGTCTATGGCTGGGAACAAGCACACTGTACGCTATGTGGACTCGGAGTAACAAAACTGAAACTAGATAATAAAGGAGACTCAAACCCTAACAATACTAGATGCAAGACAAAGATACGCAAAAACAACTACGAAAAGCAACTAAAACTTGAAATTAGTGCAATCTAAGGCTATGGCAAACCCTCACAACTCAACTATGGGGTGGATTGTGGATGGCTTACCGAGGGAACCCGAGAATCTGATACCAAGATGATAAGGGGTTGCCCGATCTTCTCAGTAAGCAACAGTGGTGATGATGATCACGGGGTGATTGCAGCGGAGATAATTTGATGAAGTGGATGATGACTTGTATGACGCAACGAGATCTCTCGATTGGTCCCTGTCGCCAATGCAACAACTCTCAACCCTGCAAAATATTCGCAACTCCACACAGTTGCGCACGTAGCCGCCGACCACGAAGCGGTAAGTTGCAACCGTCTAATTCCCAATGGAACAACAGATCACACAAGACTTTTCAGATCTACACAATATCAAGCAATATAGTGTAGGGGATTCAATAGTTTTGCAGAGCAAACAACTAAGAACTAGGGTTTATCTTAAACGTGGTCTAAACCAACTTGTGGGGCGTCCTGGGCACTTATATAGGTGTTTGAGACGACCTCAGGTCGAAAAAGTACGAAAATAACCGACCCATAATAGATCTGGTCGAGACAGAATCGGACACGGCCAGTCAGGGGGCCGATCGACCGGGCCTGGGACCGAGCTGGCCGGTCGAAACCGGGCCAGGGACCGGGTGCCGACCGGGCGCAGGGTTTTCGGCTAAGTATCCCGCCCGGTCTGCGTCAGCAGATAGCCCGGTTGGCGCAAGGGTGAATCTGGCATGCCGCCCGGTCGGACCGGGCCAGGGACCGGGCGCGCCGGCGTGGCGGCCGGTCTGACCGGGTGCTGGGCCGTCCTGGATTGCGTCTTTCCCTCTCGCGCATGCCTCCCGCTCCTCCCTCGCGCGTCCATGGGATTTCTTCATGTCCAGCTCCATGTCTAGCTCCACGTCCATCTTGACGTCCTTCTTCACGTCCAGCTGTGTAACATCCCAAATTTCAATCAATAAGAATGGTGGTTCCCAAAAGTCAAATTTTGCAACCAACAAAAACTTTAATTTTGCATATAGTGCTATGCATAGTGTTTGTGCATTTGTGTGACACTGCCACGGTGTGTGCTTGCAACTCTTATCAATATACTAAAGCCCTACCCTTGATCCCTTGTGATCACAAAGAAAAGCAAAAACTAAAAGAAAAGAATAAGGGAGGTGCTGAGCGTCCCCCGGGGGATCAAATCCCTGATCCCCCGGGTCGCCAGCCGTTGGATGCGGACGGTAAGGACCGTTAGATCAGGTCAACGCTTCCCGCACGGGAAAAGGGAGAAAACACACTCTCCGTCTCTCCCGACGCTCACGCTCACACACGAGTTTGCAAAAATAACAGCGATGTTGAGTTCGGTTTTCAGCACCGTAGCCCGTGCCGGCAGCACCCTCGCCCGAGCCAGCACCACCGCCGCTGACGTCGGCAGCACCGTCGCCCGAGCCCGCAGCCCCGCATCACCGTCGTCCTTGTCGGCAGCACCGTCGCCCGAGCCCGCACCACTGCCGCCCGCGCTGGCAGCACCACTGCGCCTCCCAAGCAGCATCGTCGCGCATCATCGCTCCGGGCTCGTAGCATCACCGCCGGCTTGTGGTAGCACCGCCGCCTCGCTGGTCTCCTTGAAGCACCACGACGCTCGGTTTGTAGCAGCCGCCACCGCCATTTGTAGCAACCTCTAACGACACTTGTAGCAATATCTGCCGTCGCTAGTAGCAAATCGCCGCCGCCATCCGTTGCCGCCCCTGTAGCAGCCGCCGCCGCCATTTGTAGCAACCTCCGATGGCGCTTGTAGCAATATCTGCTGTCGCTAGTAGCAAATCACCGCCGCCATCTGTTGCCGCCCCTGTAGCATCCGCCGCTGCCATTTGTAGCAGCTACCGGCAGCTACTGTAGCAGCCGCCACCGCCATTTGTAGCAAACTCCGCCACCACATGTAGCAGAGGCGGATGCCCTTGTAGCAGGCGCCGTGGATCTTTCTAATAGATGCCGACGCAGATCGCAGAAGACGGCGGCGCCGCTTTCCATAGACACCGTTGCAGACGCCAACGCCAACGCTGCACGCATCACCTGCCTCCGTCCCTCGCAGCTCCAGCAACCGCCGGTCGCAACATCCCAGCTGGAAAACTCCTCTGCCTCACCTAGCATCAACGACGTAGGAGGATGTGGTATTGGAACTCCTCGAAGTGGCGGACGGCGGCGCATGCGAGCGCTTGGGTCCTTTTCGGTGGAGACAAATAGAGGAATTAGGAAGGAAATCGAGATGCGAGATGTCGGTAAGGCGGCGGCGCATCAGGCTAGAGAGGAGCGGCGGAGCATAGGAGCCGGAGAGACTACGGCGAAGGTGCGTGAGAGGAACCATGGCGTAGCTAACCATGCTCTGTCTCGTCTCTCGTGAGGAAGATGGGGAAAAGGGAAAGGAAAGTGAGCGGTGGAAGAGAAGACCGTAGGAAAAGGATAAGGTGCGTTTTTTTCTGCTAGCCACGTTCGGGACACGCGTCATGCGTTAGAGCCGGAGGAACGCGAGCGTCCGATCCCCCGGGGGAAGCGCAGTGTTTTCCAAAGAATAAAGGTTAGAAAATCACAAAACCCTCACATATGGTTTATGCCATTTTTGAAATTCTTCAACCTAGACCATTTTGGCTTGCACCATTAGTTGGAGATGGTTACTAAACACTTATAAACACTTTTGGAATCAAAGAAACTCAAATCAAATCAAATTTAAATTCAAAATGAGCTCACATGCACTAATGGTCAAATCTTCCATTTTTAGCATGATGCCCTGTTTGAGCCTCTGTTTTGAGACATTCTTAAACCAAACAATTCCAAATCTTTGCACCTCATCCAAGACAACATCAAGGTGAACAACTTTGCTCAAAACAACCCCTGCAAATTCTTGCTCAAATTCAAATGGTGATCAAGCAAAGTAGCAATCATGAAACAAAATCAAGATCTATGCCCAATTTGGATTTTTGCAAACCAACTCAAATTTGACCACCACCACCACCACTCTACTCCAAATCTTATTCAAATCAAACCCACCAAAATTCAATCAAAAATTCCAAACTTTTGTTCTTGCGGCCATTTGGTCGAGCACCTTGTGTGCATGAACCTGCCAACTCTATACATTGCAAAAACCAGTGGATATTTGCCTCCACCATCGACCCTAGGTCATCACCTGTACTCCTCTGACCCCTCTATTCCTTGCCAAGCACCAGAGACAAGAAATGGTACACTCAATCGTCACCAATTTGACCAAACCATGCCATGTCGTGGCATGACATGACACACACACATGAGCACTTCCTCTCTGGTCAATTCTACCGTGCAAAAACATGTCCTGGCTCTTCCCCTTGTCTTCCTGGACGTGCCAAACACACTACTCGACCCAGTGGTGCACCACACACGCCTGCACGAACGCGCCCAGACGCGCACGCGCACGCTAGAGCGTGCACATACACGCGCCAGAACGCGCTCGGCCACGACGTCGCCCCGCTCGCCTGCGTCACCCCGTACCTCTCTCTCTGCGCCACCAGCTCCCCCACGTCACCCTCTACGCCGTGGACATGCTCGCTGACCCGCGGGAACGCTGTGCGCGACGCCACCGTCGACGCCATCCGCCGCTGTACCGTGCGCTCGCGTCACGTGCCCGTCCTCGTCTCTGCATGTTTTTCCCCCCAATCAAGCCCTACCTCACCGCCGTGACGTCGCCGAACCACCCATGTCAGCGCCAGCGCCCCAACGCCCCTGTAGCGACGTAGCCAGCGACGACTTCGCCGCAGCACCACGGCCACACTCCGCCGCTATAAAAGGAGGGCTCCCCTCGCTCAACTCTCCACACCAGCGCCTTCCCCTCTCTTGTCTGACTCTCCTCGCTCACTTGCCACTCAACATTGTCCACCATAGACACTCAATTGCTTCGCCGGTGCCCGTAGCGCCGCTGTGGGGACCCCGGACTAGCTGTCCGAAATTCCCTGTTATGTATACAGTTCACGATCCCATGATCAGTGCGCCGTGAACACATAACCGAACTGATATCAAATTACACCATCCAATTACAAAGCGGAATAAGAAAATTACAACATGGTCACATGACCGATAATTACATAATAGCCTCGAAGGGCCTAACTAAACATCAGAGTAGCATCATCACTTCAGCGAGCGCGGTACCCAAGTCATCCGCCATAACCCTACGAACGGCGGGCGGGAAGACGTTCCTAGCTCGCATAGACGTCGCCAACTCCTTCTTCATCCGTCGAACTCCTTCAAGTCCGGCCAAGTAAATAGCCGGGGACAAAGCCGTGAGTACATTTGGAATTGTACTCGCAAACCATTTACAAAGTAACATATCAAGGAGAACAAGGTACCGAGGACTAACTAGGAGATCAAGAGGGAATGACCACTTATATAACAAGAATATGTTATGTAGAAGAGAAGAAGTGTTTTAGTGGAGTTAGCATCTCAACTTCATGGGTGAAGGAGATGAGAGAATATATCTAAGACATCACTACTTGACTTAATTTAGAAAGATCTTTCACGACATAAACACTTACGAAGGGTAGACCCAATTTTTATCAATCCTTTTTCCGACCACCTCATTGTGGTCAACAACCATTTTTCCGAGTACTCCATGTACTCCAACACAAATCCCGTTTCTTTCCTTTGTCAAACATTTTCATAAACAAAACACATCAGGCTAAGCAACAGCCATTCCAACCGTCCATGACCGCGGACACGGCTATTCGAATAGATTTCACTCGCAGAGTTTGCACACTTTCCCCACAAGATCCGATAAATCCGCCGGGATCATCCCCGGGCCATCATACGAAAGTATGTGGGTATCGGATAACCGGTCGAAGCCTTTCGCCCATTCTAATTAGCAAGAGGTCCTACCCTATGGAGTATGTACCTCCCCGGCACCGTGGCAGCTCACCTCCTTTTGAGCGTGGCTCCACCGCCAAGCCAGGAGACCCATAGTGTCTTCCGGACGGGTCAGCCCCGAAGGCCTCCCGTTATACTATTGTCCCAACTTCGACAATCCGGACTCGGGGGTAACCGTACCCTTGTATAGTTGTGCGGTGCCTCATGCTAAAGAGAACGAACGTCGAGCTAAGCCCCGTGCCCATGTTGGAGTAATGTGGTTGCGCTAGTTTGTTGTCATGGGTGAGTACTTAGGCGCCAAAGTTTTCGTAATATCCCAACCACTTTCTCATCCCCATCATTTTTACCAAATCCTTTCCTTTCTCAAATTCTCACTTGGGCATAACATTATACCCAAGGTTTTAACAAAAACTTTTACAACAAGGTAAAACCTTGAGGGTTTTCCCAACCTAAAGTTTTATGTGTGAACTAAGATGTAATAGCATAATGATTGCCATCATAACATGAAGGGTGTCAAAGGCATCCATACTCCAGTTGAGCATGAATGGAGATAATCAAAAAGTAGGGCAATTTTAATGATATTATCCCAAGTGTTTACTAGAATTAGGATGTCAAAAGGCGGTGAAATGTGATTCACATACTTAGAGTAAGTACGCAAAATATCGAGAGGGGACATTACACACTTGGTAGCAAGTATGTAAAAGAATCAAATCAAGCAAACCCAAGGAAACACAAGAAATCAAGAGACCAAGGATAGAAGGATCTCAACCAAGAACATGGATAATCAAGGAGTCAAAGTAAATGGCTTGCCTTGGCTTATTTGTCCCTGTACTTCTTCAACTCTATCAATATAAGAATCCCAACAATATAAATAAAATCCTTGTCCAATTCCACTTCTTCTTCTTCTCCGGAATTGTTCGCATCTAGCGCCGGAAAATATAAAAGGAACACAATCAATCACCTTGCATCAACAAGACAACATTCAACAATCAACAACTAACCATGCAGCCAAGGTATAACATACTAAGGACTTATAGATATCACAAACAACTTCAAGAGTTTTAATTTAGAAAACCCCATTTATTTACCTAGTAGAGGTATGAGTGCATCACAACTTAGCAATTGCCTCTCTCGGTTATCACCATGGTATAAACCAACATCCCCTGGTAGATAACATCATAAAGAGGACAAGAGCATTAGTTTGGCATCAAACACATTTTCAAACATTTTGGGAAAAGTAGAAAACAGTTTTCCTAACTTAGTTGGCTCACACAACACAACACTCAAAAATAGGAAGTAAACCATACTCCACATCATTCGAAAAATAAACTTGGTTTAATTCACAAAGGTTTTTGTCTTGCAAGAATAAAACATAGGTTGACCATTTTGAAAACAAAGTGGTGTCAAGGATTTAAATACAATAAAGGAGTTTTCATAGTCATCAATGCATGTGGCACACATATACTTACAAACAGTAGACAAAAATTTAATAACAGAGAGTAGCAGTATTTTTCCTAGATGGCCAGTAACAAAACAAGATCAACACAATTGGATTCATCCAAAAATATTAATCCTACAATTTTTAAAATTACAAACACTAAACAGAATGCAGTGATCATGTTTAATGCACTAAAAATCGTACAAAAATCCTAAAAATATGAGGCCAGTGGCATTGGAAAGGTAATTGAATTTGTGAACTAATGCAATTGGTTTCATTCGATTTGGGTGTGTAGATCTCGAGTTATTTGCATTTGATCATCTCTGGTTTTTAAACAAATTAACAGGTATTCAAATAATTAAAACGGGCGGGAGAAATTTGGGCCGTGCGAGTTTGAAAAAGTGGGCCGGCCCAGGAGCGTTTTCCAGGTGGAGGGAGGGGCAAATAAAAGAAAAGAAAGGGGAGAGAGGGCCCGGTGCGGGGCCCGATGTGCATGGGCCGACGTGGCCATGCAACGCACGGGCGTCGTCTCCCTCCCGCGACCACGCACGCGCTACAGGCGAAGGACGGGCGACGCGGAGACTCACCGGGAGGGCCATGGGGCGAGGGCGATGTGTCGGCGAGGCTCCTGCGGGCAGTGGCGGGTCGAGCGCGTACCGACACGCGTCCGGCGATGTCCTCTCCTTCTTCAGCGGCTCGGTCCGCCGGGTCCTCCTCCGCAGCACCTCCCGGACGGAGCTCGACGGCGGCGGCGTTTCGGGGAAGCTGAACGGAGCGGAGCAGTGGGTTAAAGTGGGGAGATGATGAGGAACAACACGGAACAAGAAAAAAAAGGAAACAGGACGCCGGGAACGATCTCCATCTGCTCGCCATGCACGCGGCGACCACGGCAACGGTGGTGCTTTCCGGCGAGCACACGGCCAGAGCGGCTGCAGCGTTCTCGGGCGAAAACTGGGGGAGGGAGAGGGTGGAGTGTGGGTTGCTGTGAGGGAGAGGAGAGCGGTGTGAGGGGAGAGGAAGACTCGGGTGTCCTTATATAGCCGAGCACCGGCTCATGGTGGACATGGTGCGGGTGGTGAGGCCGCGTCGGGGACGAGCGGGGTTGTACGGGAAAACGGTGCCATTGAGTAGAGCATCCAGAGAGAGATCTCGGGCAGCTGGATTCGAGGAAAAAGGTGGGCTAGTTTGTCCAAAACGAGGTGATGTTTGCGCAGACGGCGAGGTGTTTGATGTGTTGTGCTCGGTGGTGGGTGAAAGAGGGAGGCGTAGCACCATTGCTTCCTGGTCCTGGTATGATGCCTTGGCAGCCTACAGCTAGGGGTGGACAGAGGCGGTCTTCAGGACTGGGAACGCGCGAGCACGCCTAGACGTGGTGACCACGTCAATGGCGAGCATGGGAGAGGCCCTTGCGGTGCAGGACTTGCCTCGGGACCATGCCCGTTGGATAGATGGGAGATTGGGTGCCCTCATGGCGCAGCCTCGGGGGCTGGGGTGCTTGCTTCCTCTTTGATCAAGAACGAGGTGACCATGTCCATGGCAAGCTCGGCTGGGAGGGTTGGGTGCATTGGGGCACGGGGGAAGGACACTAATGACGTCCAGGAACCTAGGGAGAGAGGCTAGACATGGTTAGAGGTGCAGGAGTGCAGCCCTAGGTCGTTTTGTCAAAGGTCTATGCAACTCATGGCATTGGGAAGAGAAACGGAAAGGAAGAGGAATGGGTGGTGGAGTAGGGGTTGTAGGATGGGTTAGGGAGGCTAGGTAGGGTGCAGGTGTGTGGCCTCCCAAGATTTGACCAAGAGAGGAGGGAGGGAGAGAGAATAAGGGAGGGGTAGTGCATGGAGAGATGGCATGGCATGGCCGGCCAACTCTCTTTCTCTCACTTGACAAGCATTGATGGACAAGACAAAGGTACATGTGTAGTGTAGATTAATCAAGGTGGAGTATAGGTGATAGATAGATGAATGAGATGATGACGAGAACCAAGGTAAGTAGTTTGTGATGATATAAGAGATTGATTACATGGAATGGTCAATTGATCATATATCTAGATCATACAAAGAAGGGGAGGTGGTGATGTTGTAGGAGAGGTACAATGGATTCCCAAGACTTATTACTTGATCTTGAACCTATAAGGATTTGATTTGGTTCACTACCTATGCATAAGGCTCATTTGAAGGAGATTAGTTTTTTTGTTTAAAGGTTGAGATAAGCTAGGTAGCACATAGGGTTTAAAAAAAATGCTCTTCCCATTTTATTGAGTAAGGTAGTTTTTCTCAAAATTGAGTATGAGCAAAAAGGATGGCAAGAAATGGTATAAATACCATAACATGCATTTTGTTAAAAAGATAGAATAAAATAAATACCTTTGTAGAAAGTATTTTTGGGTTGAGGAAAATGATATGATGCAAAACACCATCCTCATTTCCTATTTTAAAGGTTTGAAAAACCTTTGATAAAACTAAGATTAGTTTTGTAGGGAAAACTAGAGAAGAGGCTTAAATAGGATTTTTGGCAAATAAAAAATATTTTTAGAGAAGTGATCTCAAGGGTAGAGGATGGCTACATAAGGTAACTACCATCTTCACTCTTGGTTTTGTGGAGATTAAACTTAGAATAAAGGAAAACAAAAGATAAAAGAGGAACAAGTGATCTAGTGCTGAAATAGTGGATAGGGGAGAAGATCAAGTGAAAATAAGAATCGTAAGGGTAGTACGAGACATGCAAGACGTGGAAGTTGTAGAGGGTGTTGCATAGATGAGATCTATGTATTGAGGTCACCAATAACAGTTGTGGGTGCTTAGAGATCAACTGCCAAAGTTGGAACATTTTAAGCCTGCCAAAACACCTTATTGACTTGGCTTCAAAACCATCAAGAATAAGTGGGCATAAGAGTGATCAGGTTCAAGGAAATGACATGGTTGGGAAGTGCTCATGATAAGGTAGGTCTAGGACCAAGTGAGGTTCATTGGATGGAAAAGGATTTCTTAATCCAAAGGCTCCAAAATGGAACCTGAAAATAGATTTAGGACTTAGCCAAATTTAGTGAGGCCTTAGGGTTTTGACTAGGGTATAAGAGAGAAGGTTGTAGTAAAAAGGAAAACAATTTTTCCTAAACCACACAGGTGTTTTATTAGGTGAGTTGCTGGTTTTACCACTAGGGGTGTTGTTCTTTGGGGTAGCTCAAGACAAAACTCAACAAGCAGATCAAGGCAATTCATCTAATTAGTCTATAGAAAAAGTTTTTGTTCCCCCTAATTTTTGCACTTTGGATAATTAATCAAGGTTGCAAAAGTTGGGGTGTGACAGATCTTCCATCCTTAAAATAATCTCGTCCCGAGATTACTAAGCGTAGAACTAGAGGGGTTGTAAAGTTTAACTAAAGTTAGACTCCATTCTTCGGTAGATGTACCGCTGTTGAGAGGGTTGCAACTTCAGCTTCTGAGAGACACGGTAGATTCTGACCGAGAGCAAAAGCTTCGTGAAGAGGTTGACTACTCCAAGCAGATGTTTAGACCTGCAGCTTCTTAACGATCCTAGCGAGGTTTCGAGACTTTGGGAGGGTTAGTGCACTCCATTGTGCATTAGAAGAGTTGAAAACTTTTTAGAGTTAGCTAAAAAAAAATTTAGAGGAAGACGAAGTCTTCCACCCTTAAAATTGTTCAACGGGGGAGGGGTTCGAAAATTCCATGCTTCGGCCACGGTCTTGTCGGGTGCTTTTTGAAGAGGTCATTGATCTCCTGTCTTGAGTTGAAAACATCTTCAGGGGGCGATGTACAGTCCTCACCCTTGCGGAGAGTTAGTGAATCCCAAGTTTCCAACGGTGTTTTAGAAAGGTTTAAAATTTTAGGGTTAGCTCCAATTTTTTAGTGGAAGACGAAGTCTTCCACCCTTAAGATTTTTCATCGGGTTTTCCGGAGAAACTCTGAGCTTCTGCCTTGTGGTCTTGTCTGGGGCTTCTGAAGAAGTCGCCGAGCTTCCATATTCAGTTGAAGAATCTTTAGAGGAGACGGGTAGACCACGGCTTCACGAGGTAGACATGTTGTTTACTAAACCATAGGACGCGCGGTAAGTTAGTAAGTTGGTGAAACGCCTGGTTGGTGTCCGTATGAAGCAGCAACAAAGGTCGTCGAAGACAGTCTTCAGCTTGCGGGTTGGTGCTGACTTCTACCAGCTAAGAAGTTAGCGGGTAAATTACACCTAATCTTCAGTCTTGAGATATCTTCATGATCTTCACTTGATAAGGACTAGATGCACCATGCAGGGGAACTTGGCTTCAAGATTGTAGCTCTCTCAGCTTGTTAGACGGGGTGTTAGAGGGTGGTTTTCAAGGAGATATCCTAGAGGTTAGCGCGTTTATGCTCCCAAGTTAGACCAAGTTAGTATGTCTTCTCGCAGAGGTGCAGTCACTCTTGAAGGTGCGAGCTCCCGATTTCTTGGCGTAGTAGAGATGCTTCGACTGATCTTGAAGGTATTGGCTTCTGCTTTGTTGGCGTAGTAGCGATGCTTCGGCTGATCTTGAAAGTAGTCGGCGTAGACAGGGGTCTGGGTTAGTTTCTCTGACGGCTGAGAATCGATGGTTAACAGAGTTAGAGTTAGAGTCTTGTCTTAACTTATCCAGTTAGCTAGCAGGTAGCAATACATCGGCGAGGTAGGTGAGGGTGAAAACATCCTAGGGAGGCTTCCTCTGCTAGGTTATCACACTAAGAGTGTTTTTCAAACCGAAAGACCAAGACAATCATACACACAACAAACAGATAAAAACACTCAAGGCAGCATACTAGGAAACAACAAGCAATCATCACACCAACAAGGCACTCTAAGTATCTAGGGATACCTAATACGTGGGGGTAGCTCAATTGAAGCGATTGAGTTTGTCCTATCCATCCTATTGGTTTGGGGCTGGTCACATATGTCGGCGTCTTCCACTTGTTGACGTCGTCTTCAACAAGGATTCTCGAAGCAGAGGGTGGTGATGAGGCCCGGTGTTGAGTCGTCGATGTTGAGGCAGAGGATAAAACTGTGTAGTCCTCTTGCTCAACATCCCGGGGACGTGAGGTCTTCGAAGGGTTAATTGCTGAAGAGTTCCATAGACGACATCTTCTCGTGACGAACCTAAAAATTTCTAGTCAAGAATTTGAGGACTTGATCCTTGACTGCAAAAGTGCGAGTCCAAAGAGGAACAAGGTCAGCTCCCTGACAGACTTTGGTGACAACCAAAGACATGATCCTTTATCCCTTTATGTTCACGTCTAAATCGGCATCCAATCGTCAATAGTTGTCGTTGGAGATACATGAGTCTTCCTGAGGAATTGTTCCATCTTTGAGGTCGAGTCTCCGGTCTGAGTTGGGGACATCGTCCAATATGTAGGTTCGAAGTGGATGAGACAATAGAGTAAGAATTTTCAAACATTTCTATAAAATGGAGAGATAAGAATTTAGAAGATTTGAAGAAATAAGAGGAGTAGAAGCTATGCTTCCGACTAAAGAAATAATTTGTTTTCGTAAATAGTTTTTCCCAAGTACTTGTATCCTATCTAACGTCCATGCTAACTAAGGTCTCCTACAGTCAGGATTGCTCTGATACCAGCTCTGTGGGGACCCCGGACTAGCTGTCCGAAATTCCCTGTTATGTATACAGTTCACGATCCCATGATCAGTGCGCCGTGAACACATAACCGAACTGATATCAAATTACACCATCCAATTACAAAGCGGAATAAGAAAATTACAACATGGTCACATGACCGATAATTACATAATAGCCTCGAAGGGCCTAACTAAACATCGGAGTAGCATCATCACTTCGGCAGCGCGAGTACCCAAGTCATCTGCCATAACCCTACAGTAACCGACGGCGGGAAGACGTTCCTAGCTCGCATAGACGTCGCCAACTCCTTCTTCATCCGTCGAACTCCTTCAAGTCCGGCCAAGTAAATAGCCGGGGACAAAGCCGTGAGTACATTTGGAATTGTACTCGCAAACCATTTACAAAGTAACATATCAAGGAGAACAAGGTACCGAGGACTAACTAGGAGATCAAGAGGGAATGACCACTTATATAACAAGAATATGTTATGTAGAAGAGAAGAAGTGTTTTAGTGGAGTTAGCATCTCAACTTCATGGGTGAAGGAGATGAGAGAATATATCTAAGACATCACTACTTGACTTAATTTAGAAAGATCTTTCACGACATAAACACTTACGAAGGGTAGACCCAATTTTTATCAATCCTTTTTCCGACCACCTCATTGTGGTCAACAACCATTTTTCCAGTACTCCATGTACTCCAACACAAATCCCGTTTCTTTCCTTTGTCAAACATTTTCATAAACAAAACACATCAGGCTAAGCAACAGCCATTCCAACCGTCCATGACCGCGGACACGGCTATTCGAATAGATTTCACTCGCAGAGTTTGCACACTTTCCCCACAAGATCCGATAAATCCGCCGGGATCATCCCCGGGCCATCATACGAAAGTATGTGGGTATCGGATAACCGGTCGAAGCCTTTCGCCCATTCTAATTAGCAAGAGGTCCTACCCTATGGAGTATGTACCTCCCCGGCACCGTGGCAGCTCACCTCCTTTTGAGCGTGGCTCCACCGCCAAGCCGAGGAGACCCATAGTGTCTTCCGGACGGGTCAGCCCCGAAGGCCTCCCGTTATACTATTGTCCCAACTTCGACAATCCGGACTCGGGGGTAACCGTACCCTTGTATAGTTGTGCGGTGCCTCATGCTAAAGAGAACGAACGTCGAGCTAAGCCCCGTGCCCATGTTGGAGTAATGTGGTTGCGCTAGTTTGTTGTCATGGGTGAGTACTTAGGCGCCAAAGTTTTCGTAATATCCCAACCACTTTCTCATCCCCATCATTTTTACCAAATCCTTTCCTTTCTCAAATTCTCACTTGGGCATAACATTATACCCAAGGTTTTAACAAAAACTTTTACAACAAGGTAAAACCTTGAGGGTTTTCCCAACCTAAAGTTTTATGTGTGAACTAAGATGTAATAGCATAATGATTGCCATCATAACATGAAGGGTGTCAAAGGCATCCATACTCCAGTTGAGCATGAATGGAGATAATCAAAAAGTAGGGCAATTTTAATGATATTATCCCAAGTGTTTACTAGAATTAGGATGTCAAAAGGCGGTGAAATGTGATTCACATACTTAGAGTAAGTACGCAAAATATCGAGAGGGGACATTACACACTTGGTAGCAAGTATGTAAAAGAATCAAATCAAGCAAACCCAAGGAAACACAAGAAATCAAGAGACCAAGGATAGAAGGATCTCAACCAAGAACATGGATAATCAAGGAGTCAAAGTAAATGGCTTGCCTTGGCTTATTTGTCCCTGTACTTCTTCAACTCTATCAATATAAGAATCCCAACAATATAAATAAAATCCTTGTCCAATTCCACTTCTTCTTCTTCTCCGAAATTGTTCGCATCTAGCGCCGGAAAATATAAAAGGAACACAATCAATCACCTTGCATCAACAAGACAACATTCAACAATCAACAACTAACCATGCAGCCAAGGTATAACATACTAAGGACTTATAGATACTCACAAACAACTTCAAGAGTTTTAATTTAGAAAACCCCATTTATTTACCTAGTAGAGGTATGAGTGCATCACAACTTAGCAATTGCCTCTCTCGGTTATCACCATGGTATAAACCAACATCCCCTGGTAGATAACATCATAAAGAGGACAAGAGCATTAGTTTGGCATCAAACACAATTTCAAACATTTTGGGAAAAGTAGAAAACAGTTTTCCTAACTTAGTTGGCTCACACAACACAACATCCAAAATAGGAAGCAAACCATACTCCACATCATTCGAAAATAAACTTGGTTTAATTCACAAAGGTTTTTGTCTTGCAAGAATAAAACATAGGTTGACCATTTTGAAAACAAAGTGGTGTCAAGGATTTAAATACAATAAAGGAGTTTTCATAGTCATCAATGCATGTGGCACACATATACTTACAAACAGAGACAAAAATTTAATAACAGAGAGTAGCAGTATTTTTCCTAGATGGCCAGTAACAAAACAAGATCAACACAATTGGATTCATCCAAAAATATTAATCCTACAATTTTTAAAATTACAAACACTAAACAGAATGCAGTGATCATGTTTAATGCACTAAAAATCGTACAAAAATCCTAAAAATATGAGGCCAGTGGCATTGGAAAGGTAATTGAATTTGTGAACTAATGCAATTGGTTTCATTCGATTTGGGTGTGTAGATCTCGAGTTATTTGCATTTGATCATCTCTGGTTTTTAAACAAATTAACAGGTATTCAAATAATTAAAACGGGCGGGAGAAATTTGGGCCGTGCGAGTTTGAAAAAGTGGGCCGGCCCAGGAGCGTTTTCCAGGTGGAGGGAGGGGCAAAAAAAAGAAAAGAAAGGGGAGAGAGGGCCCGGTGCGGGGCCCATGTGCATGGGCCGACGTGGCCATGCAACGCACGGGCGTCGTCTCCCTCCCGCGACCACGCACGCGCTACAGGTGAAGGACGGGCGACGCGGAGACTCACCGGGAGGGCCATGGGGCGAGGGCGATGTGTCGGCGAGGCTCCTGCGGGCAGTGGCGGGTCGAGCGCGTACCGACACGCGTCCGGCGATGTCCTCTCCTTCTTCAGCGGCTCGGTCCGCCGGGTCCTCCTCCGCAGCACCTCCCGGACGGAGCTCGACGGCGGCGGCGTTTCGGGGAAGCTGAACGGAGCGGAGCAGTGGGTTAAAGTGGGGAGATGATGAGGAACAACACGGAACAAGAAAAAAAAAAGGAAACATGACGCCGGGAACGATCTCCATCTGCTCGCCATGCACGCGGCGACCACGGCAACGGTGGTGCTTTCCGGCGAGCACACGGCCAGAGCGGCTGCAGCGTTCTCGGCGAAAGGCGGGGAGGGAGAGGGTGGAGTGTGGGTTGCTGTGAGGGAGAGGAGAGCGGTGTGAGGGAGAGGAAGACTCGGGTGTCCTTATATAGCCGAGCACCGGCTCATGGTGGACATGGTGCGGGTGGTGAGGCCGCGTCGGGGACGAGCGGGGTTGTACGGGAAAACGGTGCCATTGAGTAGAGCATCCAGAGAGAGATCTCGGGCAGCTGGATTCGAGGAAAAAGGTGGGCTAGTTTGTCCAAAACGAGGTGATGTTTGCGCAGACAGCGAGGTGTTTGATGTGTTGTGCTCGGTGGTGGGTGAGAGAGGGAGGCGTAGCACCATTGCTTCCTGGTCCTGGTATGATGCCTTGGCAGCCTACAGCTAGGGGTGGACAGAGGCGGTCTTCAGGACTGGGAACGCGCGAGCACGCCTAGACGTGGTGACCACGTCAATGGCGAGCATGGGAGAGGCCCTTGCGGTGCAGGACTTGCCTCGGGACCATGCCCGTTGGATAGATGGGAGATTGGGTGCCCTCATGGCGCAGCCTCGGGGGCTGGGGTGCTTGCTTCCTCTTTGATCAAGAACGAGGTGACCATGTCCATGGCAAGCTCGGCTGGGAGGGTTGGGTGCATTGGGGCACGGGGAAGGACACTAATGACGTCCGGGAACCTAGGGAGAGAGGCTAGACATGGTTAGAGGTGCAGGAGTGCAGCCCTAGGTCGTTTTGTCAAAGGTCTATGCAACTCATGGCATTGGGAAGAGAAACGGAAAGGAAGAGGAATGGGTGGTGGAGTAGGGGTTGTAGGATGGGTTAGGGAGGCTAGGTAGGGTGCGGGTGTGTGGCCTCCCAAGATTTGACCAAGAGAGGAGGGAGGGAGAGAGAATAAGGGAGGGGTAGTGCATGGAGAGATGGCATGGCATGGCCGGCCAACTCTCTTTCTCTCACTTGACAAGCATTGATGGACAAGACAAAGGTACATGTGTAGTGTAGATTAATCAAGGTGGAGTATAGGTGATAGATAGATGAATGAGATGATGACGAGAACCAAGGTAAGTAGTTTGTGATGATATAAGAGATTGATTACATGGAATGGTCAATTGATCATATATCTAGATCATACAAAGAAGGGGAGGTGGTGATGTTGTAGGAGAGGTACAATGGATTCCCAAGACTTATTACTTGATCTTGAACCTATAAGGATTTGATTTGGTTCACTACCTATGCATAAGGCTCATTTGAAAGAGATTAGTTTTTTTGTTTAAAGGTTGAGATAAGCTAGGTAGCACATAGGATTTAAAAATGCTCTTCCCATTTTATTGAGTAAGGTAGTTTTTCTCAAAATTGAGTATGAGCAAAAAGGATGGCAAGAAATGGTATAAATACCATAACATGCATTTTGTTAAAAAGATAGAATAAAATAAATACCTTTGTAGAAAGTATTTTTGGGTTGAGGAAAATGATATGATGCAAAACACCATCCTCATTTCCTATTTTAAAGGTTTGAAAAACCTTTGATAAAACTAAGATTAGTTTTGTAGGGAAAACTAGAGAAGAGGCTTAAATAGGATTTTTGGCAAATAAAATATTTTTAGAGAAGTGATCTCAAGGGTAGAGGATGGCTACATAAGGTAACTACCATCTTCACTCTTGGTTTTGTGGAGATTAAACTTAGAATAAAGGAAAACAAAAGATAAAAGAGGAACAAGTGATCTAGTGCTGAAATAGTGGATAAGGGAGAAGATCAAGTGAAAATAAGAATCGTAAGGGTAGTACGAGACATGCAAGACGTGGAAGTTGTAGAGGGTGTTGCATAGATGAGATCTATGTATTGAGGTCACCAATAACAGTTGTGGGTGCTTAGAGATCAACTGCCAAAGTTGGAACATTTTAAGCCTGCCAAAACACCTTATTGACTTGGCTTCAAAACCATCAAGAATAAGTGGGCATAAGAGTGATCAGGTTCAAGGAAATGACATGGTTGGGAAGTGCTCATGATAAGGTAGGTCTAGGACCAAGTGAGGTTCATTGGATGGAAAAGGATTTCTTAATCCAAAGGCTCCAAAATGGAACCTGAAAATAGATTTAGGACTTAGCCAAATTTAGTGAGGCCTTAGGGTTTTGACTAGGGTATAAGAGAGAAGGTTGTAGTAAAAAGGAAAACAATTTTTCCTAAACCACACAGGTGTTTTATTAGGTGAGTTGCTGGTTTTACCACTAGGGGTGTGGTTCTTTGGGGTAGCTCAAGACAAAACTCAACAAGCAGATCAAGACAATTCATCTACCAACATATCAGAGCAATTCATTACAACAAACAGATCAAGGCAATTCATCTAATTAGTCTATAGAAAAAGTTTTTGTTCCCCCTAATTTTTGCACTTTGGATAATTAATCAAGGTTGCAAAAGT